>NC_138540.1:47723848-47966561 GCF_964234715.1 Podarcis melisellensis
ATTTCCTAATTTTTAATTGCAGTTGGAAAATGCTAAGCCTCTCTCTGCCTCATGAGTACAGTTCCTTCACCAAAATTCTTTGAAGCTGCCATCTGTGCAACAGGATTATGCAATGCTGTTGGTGATCAGATAATAAGAAAGTGATTATGTCAAATGAAGGGGCAGAAAATCTTGACTAGTGATAGAAAATAGTTCTCATTGGATCAATATATGTCTCCGACTGATGCAAACTTCTTAAGTTCTGCAGAATTTGTCAGTAGGTAAGCTATTCTATGGTACTATTTGACATGTAGTTTTTTTGCTTTGTTTTTTAAAAGAAAATCTTAGATATTCAAAATTTAAATCCTTGACCTGTTTTATAATTTGTGAAGTCAAGTGCCCATGTGGATTACAGGTGATATGAACACTGATTCAGCTACTCTGACTTTCATAAAACCATGCCCCTTTTTAATAAGAGGAACATCATCAGAAAAAAGCACTGACTGGCCTCTTAAGTTAAATAGATAAATCAAATAGAAAAGGATAGGCTTCCCCAGATGTTATTGCCCTACAAGTTCCATCAGCCCCAACCAACATTGTCAATTGTCAGGGAAGAAGGAAGTTGGGAATTGTCATCCAACAACATATGGGGACCCAGTATTGGGAATGGCTGCTCTCAGTGCTCCCCCCCCCTTAAGGGAGAAAATGGTGCCACTTCTCAACTCACTACTCAAGTTCTTACAGTAAGTGCGACACTTTTAACATTTGGAGGGGGGAAAGTGCTGGTACTGCTTACCCTCAAATATCCCCAGAAAAAAGCACTGGCTGCTTTAGGTTGCCACAGAATTCACCCACAGTAAAATTGGAAGCAAATTTAGAGGTTTCTGGGTGAAATAGGCAACAAATTCTAAAGCATGCGTAGGCAAACTAAGGTCCAGGGGCCGGATCCAGCCCAATCGCCTTCTAAATCTGGCCCACGGACGGTCCGGGAATCAGCGTGTTTTTACATGAGTAGAATGTGTCCTTTTATTTAAAATGCATCTCTGGGTTATTTGTGGGGCATAGGAATTAGTACATTTCCCCCCAAAAAATATAGTCTGCCCCCCCAAAAGGTTTGAGGGACAATGGACCGGCCCTCTGCTGAAAAGGTTTGTTGACCCCTGTTCTATAGGAAGCAAATAATTAATCTGCATAAGACTTTTTTCAGGTCACACCATGCATTCCTAGGTTACTATTGTGTAACACAGCACTTTGAATGTTTATTTAGAAATAAGTTCCACTGGGCAGAATGGGGCTTACTACTAGGCAACTGTCTAGGTTTTGCCTAAAGTGACTTTTTAAAAACAAATGTATTGATCAAGCAAAATGCTAGAGGAATCAAGTGTCGTGAAATGGCCAGATTTATACCTGGGGAACTAGGGTTCAAATCCTTACTCAACCTAGAAGCTCATTTGGTGAACTTGGGCCAATCATTAACTCTCAGCTTAACCTACTCACATGGAGAAGGGGAGATCCATGTGACCACTTTAAGCTTAGGCAAGGAAAGGAAAGGCAAGATAGAAATGCAGTGATAAATAATAATAAAATAAATGCAAGTTTCCTGTTTTATCATGGCAGGGGACTATGAGGTGTTTCTGACCAATGAGAATTCAGTTCCTAGTGGAAGGTATTTTATTTGTTACTTTTGTAAAATTGACTAATAACTAAATCAGGGCGGGTTTCAGGGACTTAATCAGTCCTTTGCACTTATATTATCCAGCGACTCATTATGCATGTTGTCTCTTATGGTGAAATTCCCTGTACAGCAGCTACTATGGAGAGGATATTTAGTCTTAACTCCCTAATGGGAGGATGATTCGCTGCTTTCTCTGATTCTCGTGCAACAGAACTACATTCACTGTTCAGAGCAAAACCAAAGAAATATACTTTGTTCTAGGACATGTGCAGAATCATGCTGCTCATTAGCAAGGATTCCAAAGTCCGTTTTGGGGATCCTGTTTGGCTAATTTAATTGCTATACAATCCTATTTCAATGTTGTTATTTTACAATAACTGGGTTATTTTCTAACAGATGTCAAGAAGTGAGGCAGAATGAGGATGCTATAACTGGGTAAAAGAGCTGAAGAACTAGGTTCAGGAAAGCATAAGGAAAGTTGCCAGGAGGTGGTCAAACAGACTGTAGGTATCATACCAAAAGGAGATTCAGGGAAGGTTAAGGTAGGGCAGGAATGAGGAACCTCAGGTCCAGTGGCCAAATATGGTCATCCAATCCTCTTTGTCTGACCCTTGGGACACTCCCCATGCCACGCCCAACAACACCCCCTCTCCCCTGATCCATCCCTCCCCTGGCCCTGATTCACCTCCTCCTTGAATGAATGTTGCCTGACTGAAATATGTCCTTGAACTCTGAAAATCCCTTTTGCTCGCATGGCTGGAGGATAGTGAGGGGTATGTGAGTGTGTGCAAAATTAGCCTACTGTACATCAGTAAAATTGATACTCATTGCTCTGCCCACTCTTGCCTCTGGACAATCTCACTAGGGACAAGTGGCCCCGGAAGGTTGTCCGTAAGGAAATGAGACCAAGGATATCCGTAAGGAAATGAGACCAAGGATATCCATCTCTAGCATTTCATCTTTTTGTTTTCCTCTTCTTGATAATGTATGAATGCAATTTCTTTGCTCATTAATTGATGGAGAATGGTGGGGGTTTGGGGAGGAGAGGGAGGAACAGGAAATTATTTTGGCACTGAACTATATTGGAATGTGCAAACATCAAATTTCTCAAACATCATAAATTGTTATTTTCTGACCAAAGAGCTCATTCCAAAGGTATTAAATTTGAATGAGTCTCTCCCTCTGCATCTTTTGTTCTACCCATGAATCCAGAATCTATCAGGTCTTGAGTGAAATCCTTTCTCCTTTAACACCTTTCTTCCCACTGAATGCAAAGAAAAAAAGTGTGTTTCTGCCCACACACACACACACACACACACACCTCAAGGATATTTCATCTCTAGCAAAAGCAAATCATTTTCTTAATTCATAGCATGCCCTAAAATTGTGTGTGTGTGTGTGTGTGTGTGTGTGTGTGTGTACACCCACCCACCCACCCACCCACCCAGATATGCCTTCCTGACATGCAGCTGTTTATCTCAGTCACCTAGTAACATGCCCTCTCTGCTTGGCATTGCTGAGATACAGTGATTTATGGCATCAATATTATGAATCACATCTCAGCAGGGGGAAGCAAAAAAGGTGGCTGTGTGGGTTTTGCAAAGCCAAATGCTGTTGTAAAGCGTTCATTTGCATTGGTGCAAAACAGAAAGTCTTTCATGGAAGCAACTACGGGCATAGGGAAGGAACACTGCATTTGAATCTGCATTGGCATCTTAAGGTAAAGAAATGTATGATCACACCACCAATTTCCTCCCATATTCAGCCTCAAAAGCTAACAGCAAAGTCCCAATAAACTGTGGCATTACTAAGGCAATTTTGAAGGTTATTATTTACCTAGATACTCTCTTTCCGCTCCCCCCAGTTTTCCTTACAGAAATGTACTTTTATGTATTGCTTACTTGTGTGACAGTGTGCCCTCATTAAAAAGAGCTATAATATCATTATAAAGACAAGGTAGCTACAAACATTGCACATGATATATATTAACTTCAAGTCAGGAGGGGGCTTTGCTTCCTTGGAAACTTGTAAACCTGTTTCAGTTGTGTTGAGAAATTGTTATACTCTTTAATGCATTTTGATTTTGTAAATAGCTTGTTGAAAGTCAATACGGAAACATGCACAAATCCCCTGGTTGTTTTTTTTCTCCCTATAGCTACAGAGATTGTAAATAGAATTACAGCAAGGGAGGCATTTATTTATTTAGCTAAATAAAATCAATACATAGTATGACTTTTGCTTGCACTTATGAATCAAGATTCACAACTTCTTTTTTTCAAAAAGTGGAATTATTGCATATCCAGTGTACAATTTAACATATATATGCATGCTTCAATATCCCAGCAGTGGATTGGTGTATAACAGATGAGTTGAAAATCTGGCTAGTGAACAAGCCTGATTCTATTTCTCTGATAAATTTGTGTATTTTGTACACTTCATTTTTTTAAATGATTCTTTAGCAACCATATTTTCATTCCTACCACTTTACATTTCTCTCCACCACCTCCTTCTTTACATCTGTATGTCCCCCTTTTCCCAAAGCATTCACTGCAGTATACTTGGGGATTTCCTGTGAGGTTAGGCTAAGAGATGGTGAGTTTGGAAAGTTCATTTAAAAAGAACATGTCCAAAAAAGAACTAATTGCAGTTCACACCCATCCATTTACAAAACAAACTAGTTCAGTTCTCGATTTGATTCAAGTTCAACCAAGCAGCAATTTTGCTACAAGCTGTCGTGCTGAAGGGAAACATGCTTTATAAGACTTTAAAAGCAAACAGAGCTACAGAGGGAAATAGGGTTTTACACAACAGGAGAGGTTTGAATAAAGCAGAGATGGAAAGAAACTGAGAGGGGAAAGTGCTGATTTTAAACAATGACAGAGGTTTCAGTAGAGTGAGCAGGGGGTTGGATGGAGGGAGTGGCAGTTTAAAACAAGGTTTGAGCACAGTGAGAAGGGAGTTGGGAAAGAAATTCTGTGCTTGCTTTTTGGTGTTAGCTTCTATTCTGTATCCATTGCTGCTAATTCTCCTTGTTAAAGCTGGTTTTAACAGCAACACAATAACCCCTCAGTGTCCCTATTTATTATTCAAACCTCTGACATTGTTTGAGTACAGTGAGAAGGGAGGAGCACTGATAAAATTAAGACTGCTTTAAACTTCTCCCTCTTCCATTCTTCAGCTGCCTCATTTTGTGAGATATAAAGGATGCAGAGCTCTTAAATAGCCCATAGTACCTTCTCACAATCATGTATTTCACTTTTGGTACCATGTACCGTCATACCTTGGGTTACAGATGCTTCAGGTTGCGTGTTCTTGGGTTGAGCACAGCACCGAACCTGGAAGTACCAGAACAGGTTACTTCAGGGTTTCAGCACTTGTGCATGCGCAGAAGTGCTAAATTGCACTTTGTTCATGCACAGAAGCAGCGAAGCGCAATCCACGCGTGCGCAGATGTGGCACAGCAGGTTGCGAACACTGCATGTTGCGAACGTGCCTCCTGCACGGATCACGTTCACAACCTGAGCATCCACTGTATTGTCTTCAATACAAAGTTCTAGATTTAGTGTAGTAATTTAGAAGAGAGAGTTTATTAACAAGCAAACACCCATATATGTATGACATTCGTCAAATGGACTTAATATTCTCTAACTGAGCAAACTAACTGGCAGTCTGAAGAAAAGGAGGGGATGGTGGCTTCACAACTGAGCAAAAATGTGAAAAGGGTATTTAGTAGCTGCAAGGTGTGGGAGGAGGAAGATGCAGGTGGTTTCCATGGGGGTGGTTTGTTTGTAACAATGGTGTACAAAAGGAGGAGGAAGAGGATGCATGAACATGGGGGTGAATGTGAAAATGAGTGCAAAGCAGGGCTGCAGAATAGAAGAGAAATGGCTTTATAAAAGGGTTTGGGAAGGTAAAAAATAAACTTAGTAGTTGCACAGGGTTCTTCTTTGGTGATCACTTGTAGCCAAGTAAGATTGTCTTCCATAAACACGGTTTTAACAATGAGTCCATAAGTGACTGTGGAGGCCAATTCTAGATCCACACGTCCTTCCACAGTGGGGACATTGCTTTCTGGGCAGGTAAAGGGCTAGGAACTTAATGTGGGGGGAATGGCAGATGAGTTTGCATACTGTGTAAGGAGGGGTACAATTCCCAATCAATGTATATTTTCTCTCAAAAGATGTATTCTCAAAATATGGAACATTCAGAAAGGGTGAAAATGTATTTTTGTTTGTTTTTGATTTATTAAGTTTATTTCCAATTCACTTGCCAGCTTCTCTGCGATGTACAGATCAGGTTGCTCTCAGTGGCAGAGTATCTGTTTTTCATGCAGAAGGACCCAGATTCAATCCCTGGTGTCTCCAGGTAGGGCTGAAACCCTGCCTGAAACCCTGGAAAGCCTCTGTCAGTCAGAAAAGGCAATAGTGTACTAGGCGGACCAATGGTCTGGTTTAGCATAAGGCACCTTCCTGTGTTCTTAGCAGATTTATCTGAGTTGCTCAAGCATCGTCATCACCTTCTCACTTCTCAATATGACATAATATATCTAACCCAGTTTGATGCTTCCTAGTAATTCATCCCTGCATGCTGAGGCAGAAAGCTGAAGAGATGCAAAATAGTTGTGGTGTGATGTTGTGCAATGCCATGCTTTGGAACAAGAGTCATTATAGTCCCTTATATAAATTCACCACTAGGATTTAGTGAAGCCCCTCAAAGCTGTGACTGCTGTACCATATCAGTACTTTCAATCTCACTCTCTTTCTCTCATTGTCCGTGACCCACCAGAAATTGTGAGGCTTAATTTTCCAGTTTGGTTTCTTTTACAAGTAATGCATTAATAAAACAACTATATGAAAATGGACCAACATAAAAGCTTTCCTGGAGATCTTGCAGGGAGTTCTAAATCACCATTTTGTTTAATGCACTGTTGGAACAATTTACTGCAGCTCTTTCTTGTTAGTCAAGCTGGCTTCTGTGTTAAAGCTGCATAATGTACCTGCACATTCTCATTTGCAAGCTCTGCTTAGCTGTCAGATCAAAGTTGTTTTGTTAGAAACCAATGATGTCAATCCATAAAGCAGCCAATCTTTCTGGGTTTTTTGGAAGCGTTTTACCAGTAAAGGGTTGTTAACCAGCTATTGTCCACAGTTATGCTCAAACATAAGCAGGTGACGTATTCACTTAATTAATCAGAAGTGGTGTTTGTTGGGATAAGAACATTAGTTGCATCTTGTAAAAACAGGAGCCCTGCCTGCTTAATGTATTGACAGAATTATCAGCAGTTGCTATGAAATACAGCACAGGTTGTCCAATAAATGTGATGGATCATCTAATTAACTCTTGATTCGCAGTAGCTTTTAAAAGATGCTACCTACTGATCTCGATGACAGCTTCTAACCTTCGTCCTGAGAGGATGCAGCTAATTACTCCTTGGGCTATAATTCTGTTTCTTGATTCTCAGCCCATCATTTTTTGTCTTATAAATTATAACACGATTGAGCTCCACAAATCCACTGGGGCTATAAAGCTGCTCTTTGCGATGGATTGCTTAGATTTTGTTACAATGCATTTAGGCCAAACAAATGTCTTTTAAGTAAATTTCAAGGATGTCCATTTTGTAGGTTTTCCATTGATCGAAACACTGACCTTGAGAGGCAGTTCAACATTAATACGCAGGATGGACGGATAACACTCGCAACTCCACTGGACAGAGAAACCAGCACATGGCACAACATAACCATTGTGGCAACTGAAGACAGTAAGTGATTGCCCCTTAGTACTTGGGTTTGTTTGTTTTCCTTTTATTGGCTTCTGATGAATGTTTAATTAAAAAGCCTTCATGTGCCACTTGGCAAGGACAACTGTCTACTGTGCCTCCTATGCTTGCATTATTGTATATATTATATATGTAAATATAGATAGATATAGTTTGTAACCCTTACTTGATGCTGCATGGATATTCCTTAAAAATATTGCATTTTGAGATTTGCAATGCTATTCCATTTCTTGCTGACTGAGATTTGTTTTGGTGGAGCAGGTATCCAGAGCTAGATGTTTTATGGCCTCCTGTGCAGTGATGCCCTGATCTGTGAAATGCAGCAGGAGTGAGTAGACCTCTGGCCTACGTTGGTCCATTAGGGTTTCCAATATAACCCAGAAGCCATTTCCCCCCGCCCCAGCCACCTGCTGCTGTTATATGCATATCAGGCGTGAGGCAGGAAGAGACATGGATGACAATACACAATCACAAGCCTCAAAGTGTGCTGCTGATATTGCATGGGCCAGGAAAAACAGGCAAAGACACAGGCACTCTAAAGCATCATGCATGGCTCCTTTCAAGCCCTGCATAGTGCTTTAAAGTCCCAGCTTCAGGACGTCAAAGCACCCAATCAGCTGGTGTCATTGTGATATCAGCTTACTGGCAGGTTTCCCATGATCATACCCATGAGGCTATGATCAGATAAGGATGTGACCTCTGGAGCCAAAAGATTTTCCCATTACTGCCTTACAGCTGTGACTGGCACTGAAATTGATATCATGTTGGCACTAGCTTAAGAGTTATTTATTTACCCATCCACACATTTTAAGTTTTGTAATTTGATTAGAGTTTAGCCTGCTCTTTTGTTTTTAGATGCTTTTGGGGGCAATTGATGGTGTATTTAAGTACGCATTGTTGTCTGTTTTATGATTTGGTTGTTTTGATTTCCTGTTCAGTATTCCATCCTGATATCTATGTTGATGAAGAGCAGGTTATAAATATTTTAAATAAATAAAGATACACACTTCACTTATTTCCCCTGTGAATAAATGAGCATTTCATGCATGGATGATTTTACCCATCCCCATCTCAGATGCAATACAGAACTTAACAGTCTGCAGGAGATATATTGCCAGGAATCCTTCTCTTGGTAGATGCTGAGTTCTTGGCTTCTTCTTTTCTTTTTTTGTTTGAAGAAAGCATTGCAACCCTTGCTTTTCTGCCTGTTGTTCACATGTTTTGCCAAGCCAACACATGGATTACGTGGATCAGGAAATAGTGCTGGCAAAGCATTATAGGTAGTGATGACACTAAATTCCTGGTTTAGGGATAGGATTCTCAGTGACTGCTAACACTCAGTTGAAATACGAGGCAAGCACTATGGCCTGAGAATTCATGTCCTCACTTCATGTCCATAGCACACACCTGCTTTCAAAACATGTATCCCAACTTCCCAGCATCTGCTTGAGCAGTTTGGTGTTGCATAGAAGGACCTGGCATACTGCTACACCTGTGAGCGAGACATCAAATAGGGTGGAGGGAGAAGCAGATAAGGTATACCCCTCTCTTCCTTTCTCCTTTTCACAGCCCCAAATAGAGCAGCAGCAAGAGGAAGATGAGTGGAGGGAAGGGATTGGGGGCAGGCAGTAGGGCAGTTGTAAGGAAAGGAGCTGCGAGACTCATAAGGGCAGCTGGAGGAAACAACTGGTCCTTGTCATGCTCTTAATGGCATCATCAAGACATGATGGGGTCCAGCTGATTTGTAATTGGGGATAAACTAATGCATTTTTACAAGTCTGGATAAAAATATTTCAGCTTTATCAATCCACTTAATGAGTCCTATTGAGAGTTTGCTCTACTGCAAATTGTAGAATACTGATGAACAAAGTATGTGAAATATCATCCTTATAGTTTACTATTGGTTCGACAGCCATTCACAAAACGAGAGGAATTTAGAAGGTTGTCCCAAAACACCTGCACTGAAAAGCATCTAGATCAGAGAGCTGCTGTATTTGGATTCTGCTTGTGGGCTTCCCATAGGCATCTGGTTAGCCAGTGTAAGAACAGAATGCATGACCACATGGGCCTTTGAGCTGACCCAGTAGAGCTTTTCTGTTCTTCTTATCTAACCCAAAGAAAAACAAATGAACAAAAAATGCAAACAAACAAACAAAGAAAGAAACCCTGTTCCGTGTCACTTAGCTAATCCCCAGGCATCTTATTGAGATATGCTATACTTGCAACTGATTTTTCCTCATTAATTGTCAGATTAAATTCCATTGATTTAGATTTTATTGAAAATGCTGTGATTTCTCTAGACCAGGCTTCCTCAACCACAGCCCTCCAGATATTTTTGGCCTACAACTCCCATGATCTGTAGCTAGCAGGACCAGTGGTCAGGGATGATGGGAACTGTAGTCTCAAAACATCTGGAGGGTTGAGGTTGAGGAAGCCTGCTCTAGACATTCTATGTAAAGATGAGTTTCGGTTTGATATTGGGAGAGCTATATCATCATAATACAAAATTGTTGTATAATGCCCAATACAGTTACAGATAGGTAGCCGTGTTGGTCTGCCATAGTCAAAACAAAAAAAGTTGGTCTTTAAGGTGCTACTGGAAGGAATTTTTTTTGTAATGCCCAATACAGTACATCCTTCTATTCCAATTGAAGACTGCCAGTCAATATTGTTGCATGCCACCCCTATCTCTGAGCTGTTGTGAAATTTGAGGAGTTACGCTGGTTCTGTTATTCTTTGTAGAAATGAGGCACAGCAGAGACTATGTCTTTCTATGGTTTATTTGCACATATATACAACGTAAGTATATGATTGAGGGGTTCACATCCATTTGGAAAGTCTGAAATCAGAGTAGCAGTAGCCAATGTGGTGGTCTTGGGATGTTATTGGAGTGCAACTTAGGAACATAGGAAGCTGCTTTAGGAAGTCATGTCATAGCATAATAGACTCTACACTGACTGGCAGAGGTTGCCCAAGGTTCTAGGCAGGTATTTATCCCCAGCCTTCAGTCCCATTTGGGGATTGAACCTGAGACCTTCTGTATACAAGACAAATGCTCTACCACTGAGCTATGACTCTTCCTTTTTCCCAGTCAAAAACAACTGGAGGATAACACAGTGGCCAGCCTTGGCCTGCTGTATAAGCATAGGAAACTCTGAGTGACTAGAAAACATATAAAGCATCCTAGTCACGTGGAAAGTTTCTACATGCGTAGACTTGTTCATGAATTCTATGTCCTTCAAATGAACTATTATTATATTTATTTATATCCCACCGTTTCCCAGATGGGGCTCCAGGCAGTTTACAGGTTAAACAGCTAAAAACACAGAAAAGATGTGCTAAAAAGCTATTAAAAACACACACAAGTTTAAATATCATCTATTAGAACACAGATATAATTGAAACAAAAACATCACAGCATCAGCACTTTTCTTAAAGACAGCCATGAATATGTGTAGGTGGAACCTATCATCATGCCCCCCCCCTCCCATGTATACCACTTTAATGGCCATGGGGAACCCTGAGAACTGTAGTTTGTTAAGAGTGCTGGGAACTATAGCTCTGTGAGGTCACCACCCTTCACAAACTACAGTTTACATGATTATCCAAGTCTGCTAAAGTGGTAGACTAGTGCCTTAAATCTATCTTCTTACTTGCATGGATTCTCTGAAGTGTAAGTTCCATATAATAAGTGATAAACTCAAGAAGAATGTCTTGCATTGATGCTGCATTGTGATTATCCTTTGTCTTACTTGAGAGAATTGTTTTATACCTGGCTGACTGCCTAAATGTATGAGTTGACAATCTATTCTACTTGTTATCCTTTAAGAAAATCTATTTACAAAAAAGAAAGGTTCTTTTCATCCTTAAAGGTATTTTATGGGCCAATCTTTCCTTCTAACATAATTCAGTCTAAGTGACACCTCATCTCAACCTATGCTTTTAAGGTCTCTCTCCAATTCTCCCAAGGCTTGTTTATCTCTGCCATTTAAATAACAAGGAGTGAACATGATATGGTTTGCTAATCCAAGAGGCTAATTCCACTCCCTTCCCATCGTACAGCTTCCTGCATGTTTGACATATTCACTAGGTAAATAAATAAACACATTTTTTGAGATTACTTAATAATGCATGTCAAGAAGAACAGTTAATTCAACTGGATGTGTGTGAACAAAAGTAAAATAATAAAAAATAAGCCAAAGACAAAACAAATAACAAATAACTCAGGTGGGTAGTAAAGGTTTGTGGGGTTTACATACTCCAGCAGCAGATGCAAGAAATCAGGGCTGGGTGTCAGTGGAGAAATTTTTCCAAACTGCAAGACAAACCATGTCACAGATAAATAATGCTTTAATTTCATTCAAAACTCACTGTCCTCCAGCCTCTTCAAGGTATGAATCTTATTTACACATACTTGATCCATCATTAAAGATGTATGCATTCATAATACTTCAGCATCTTTTCCTTTTCAGTCTTTCTCTCTGCATAAATCCAGAAATCCAATTTTATGATTTTTGCTTCTCTTTTAAAGGTATCTTCTAACTGCATATTTATTGAATGAATCTTGAAATAAAAATATGGTGAAACCCTGCACCCACTCTTAAAGGATCCAGTGTCTTATTTTTAAATTATTCAAACATTTGCCGAATGCACATAAATTAGAATCTAACAATAATTTTTGTTACAAGCCACCCCAATCTCTGCCAAGTGGTGCATGAGTTTCCAAGGGTCTATGATATATGGATTATTTTACACACAGTGTATATCTTTAGCCTTCAGTGGAGGAGCACACAGCAACAGAACCCCAAAGCGTGTCAGCTTATGCTTCCGGCAGCATCATCAGCATCATTTTTGCTCTGCAGCCTATCTTAGTCTCCAGGGAACATGCAGTCATGGTTCCTTCTCTGCTTCCTGGTGCCATCTTGCCTTATTCTGCTGTTCCTAAAAACCAAGCCCTCTTTATTCATTTGTATTCTAATACCCAGTTCTCTTGATACTTTGGTTAGTATTTGGTTAGCCAATGGTTAAGCAGGTGTCAGACAAACAAAGGTGTTTGTCTGACTTCATCAACACCAGTTCACTGAATAGGATTAAAGGCTGGTACACACTTAGGATATTTACCTAGGTAATTAACTCTTTACATGCTAATTGATGGTGCTCAGAAGTAGGTCCACACACATATTCCAATACACATGGATCTTGATTACATTCTTGTGGTCTTATGCATAATCTTTACACATAAATACTAATTAAACACCCCAAACCCCCTTCTAATACAGACTGAGACTGTCTTACAACATATCCCAGTTATAACATACAAGTTACGATTAAATCCCAGTATTTACTGAACTTAAAAATTTAGCACCATAGATCTATTGCATTATAAAAAATATATTCTTGCACTAATAAGAAACCCTGTCTCCCAAAATGGCATGAGGAAGATCAGCAGTAGCAGAATAGTTGCTTCGTATGCAGAAGGTCCCACGTTCAGATCTCAACATCACATCTCTGGGTTCAGATCAGGAATTCTAGAGATGCTGCTAACCAGAGTAGACAATACTGAGCTAGAAGTACCAAAGGGAGCTTCCTATGTTTCTGTGACATCCAACTGCGTCTGCCTGCCAAGGAAAGACTTCCACTCATACAATGGGCAATCCCCTACCTCTCTTCCCAACCCACAGCCTCATTTGCATCCTCAAAATCTGATCCACAAAGTTGGGAACCCTCCAGAGCAGATTTAGTGGAAGGGCACAGGGGAGCTGCAGGCACAAGGAGAAGAATGGGGCATCCTGTTTTATGAGTAGATCTCTGCTTCCTTCAACCTGGTCTCTGCCAGCTATGACTGCCTGAATTCAATTCAAGATTGCTCTGCCTGCTTGCAGATTCTTATTGCATTCATACAGTGGCCCTTTAATTCCAACTTTCATTCTGGTGTGTGTGTATGTGTGTGTGTGGCTGTTTGTGGCTGTGTGTATAGCAACTGGACTCCTTATAACCGATGGGATTAATAGCTACCATTAAGATGATAAGGTTGTGTGTGTGTGTGTGTGTGTGTGTAAACATTGCCTTCTGGCTGAGCTTGAAAAATCACAGTAGGCTATTTCTAAATTTGTCTGGCAGTGGAAGATGCCAAGAGTTGTGAACAAAATCAGGCAGATGCTGTAGAAAAGGGTTGAATGCCTACCTCCAATATTAAACTATATTTTTATGTAGCACAAGTGATCCAAAATAAGCACTGGATTTAAAAATAAAAGTAAATAAGGTTGAAAATGGTTTGAGCAAACCACACACCTTATGGATTAAAACTAAATGAAAAGGACACAAAAACCAACACGCAACAATAATGCTGTGATATTATGCTATTAAAAACCTAGGATAGAGTAGGACAGTTTGTTTCTCCAGAGAAATCCTCCTTAAAAGCAGTTTTGCTTGAAAAAGATTTTGACCTGAAAAAGATTCTGGGGCCCTTTAAGTTTTGGATCGACCACAAAACCATAAGACATATGGATTTTCTCAGGGAACAGAGATTTTGTTCTTATGAGAAAATTGTACAGATGATGGCCAGGGTTAGATATACTCTTTCTGAGTTCTTTCAAGGAAAACGTTATAAGAATTATTTTTTGAGGGGTGGGTCTGAGGGAAGCTGGCATAAATAAATAATAGGATTATTATTTTTTTTAGTGAGTGAAAACAAGGGGCATGATTTCAAAGAGCTACAAATAGCTTTAGAAATTAGCAAAGACAAAGTGTGACAAAGGAATGGACTCCCTTGGAGGGTGGTAGATATTTTTAAATAGATGAATGGCCATCTGTCAGGGAGTCTTTAGCTCTGATTCCTCCATTACAGGGAGTTGGACTAGATGACCCTTGGAATCCCTTCCCACTGTACAGCTCTATGATTTTATGACTTATCAGAGGCACTATGCTTCTGGAAAACAACAGTGAGATATGGGTGTGTGCAGAAAATGTGCTATTACTTCTAGAAGTACAGAAATTTTCCACATTGTTTTGCAAATTCATCCTCACTATGGACTAAGGAAAGTGTATGACTAGTCATCAGTAAGCACATTCAGCCATGAGTGTCTATATGTTGCCCCCAATAATATGTGCCATCTTTATGACATTTCCTGAAACTGGAATTTGTTTTCTGCAATGAAGATGAGTCCCCATCCCTCCTCTCTTTCTGTAACCCTCTGGGAAACACTAGCAGTTTTTCCTTGCCGGCAGACTGCCAAAATAAGGCTGTACACAGCTACGTGCCTAGAACAAGGCCATAGATTTTATTAGCATTCTCTTTGTAGCATCTGCTATAGATAAATCCAGTTCACAACCTTGCAAAGGGGAATTCTATCGTGCCTTTACCAGGATGAATCTCTCCTCCTTGCACATACTATGAAACACTCTAGGGTGTATCAAAGGTACTGTAACCAGTCCCAGTGCTTCGAGTACATGGAGAAGGCTCTTGTGAATGACTGCAAAACTTTAGTGAATTCCTCTTTCTCCATACAATGGGGGTGGGAAACATGAAGCCCTTCAGATGTTGAACCTCAGCTCCCATCATCCCCAATCAGCATGGCCAGGGTTCTGGGATGATGGAAGTGGGAGTCTAGCAACATCTGGATGGTCTCAGGTTTCCCATCCATTGCATATAGCCTGGGACCAGGGCACCTCAAGGATTGATGATGACTCCCATGTGAGACTCCATACCCAGAGATAATCTGAGGAAACCTTTCTCTGGCTTCACCCACCTGCTAAAGTCAAGTGGCTGGGGATCAAAGTATTGCTAGGCACTGGGGGAACCATTTTGCTAGAATGGCCCTCACTGGAGGGCTGGGGGGATGGTGCCCTGGTAAAATTTCAGACATCATACTTGCTGTCCTATGAAATTCTTGAGTAAATGTAGTTAGGAGAGATTTAAAACACCCTCCCCTCCTCTGCTGCTTCAGTGCAACATGGGTCATGTATGAGTTCCCCACCAGTCCCATCCTTAAACATAACCTTGGTTGGGTTCATCTAGTCCAATGATGGAGAACCTGTGACCCTCCAGATGTTGTTGGGTTTCAACTTTCTACAGATGAAGCTGCAAGCAATTTAAGTTCCACAGCATTCCATCTTTGTTTACTTTCCCCTTCTCCTCCTATGCTTTTTTGTGATAGTGTCTCATCTTCAGAATGCCCCTTTTAGAACCATGGCTCTGAAGCCCACAGTTAAGAGCCTTAGGTGCCAGGAAAAAATGAACTGAATCCTTCAGGCATTTTATCTTAGGATGTTGTTTTATTGGCTGCTAGTTTTGAAAGCTCCCCCCCCCCACATACCTACCCACTAAGTTGGGCTTTGTTTATGTACTGTGGCACAGTTCATATTTTACTCTGTGGTTGCTGGGATCTGTTTTGCTTTTTATTTTGCTCTTTCTGTTTTCATGTTGTTGGAGTTTATTATTATTTGCAAGCTGCCTCCAAAATGCTTTTGATGAGGAAAGGCTGTAAAAAAAAAATGCCTGAAGCATTGCTACCTGGAAAACCCTCCAACTGCCTTCTGGCCATGTTGCGTGGAAGAATGTAGTTCTTCCAATTTTTCCACCTACTATAGAGATTCCTTCTGCAAATACTATAAGTTGCATTGCAACAAGGACAGCAACAAAGGCCTAAGCAAGCCATGTTGCTATAGAAAGGGACAAGTATGGGGCACTACAAATATATTTCTGGCATGCTCTGGCATCTGAACTACCTCCTTGTTCACTCTCAGATAGTATTCAAGTCTGTTATACTTATCAAACCCTAAGCACAGTGGAGGCTGGTTCATTAAGGCATATGGGACATTTCACCACCAACCTCTGTATGCTATCAGCCAGCCACCACCTGCCTGCTTTCCTATTTACAACCATTCCCAGGAAATGGAACTGCCTTTCATCTTCCGCTTCCTCCTTAGTCTCAATGTTGCCGTTGTAGAACTCAGCAAGGAAGGGGATGAGGACAAAACTATAATTGGTTGGCTCTTACTGTCATTGGCTCTAGCTTCCCCTACTGTTTTGGCACCCTGGATCCACCCCACAAGTCTCAATGGGTACCAGCCAGTACCACCTTAGCAACTTAGGTGTACCCTTCAAATTGCACTGCAGATACGCATAAGAGAAGCCCAACGATCCCCTTCTCTCTTGGAAAATACCCCCCAAAGCCCCTCACATCTCCATTTTCTCCCAACATTTTCTAGATCCTTGTTTGCAAATTTAGAATGGGTTCAGAACACTGCTTTTGACAGTTTGCATCTCCATGGATTAAGCTTCAACATATAATCAAGCCTTGAGATACAAATGAGTTTTGCCATCAAATGCTAAAATACAGGTGAAAAAAAAGACAGCTTGGCATATGGTTTAATAGTTGCAGACAGATCTCCCACTCTTTCCAAACGACATGCATATATTTAATGATTATTTTTATTTTAACAAGTGAGTTAGTAGTGTCATTAGAAATAGAAAGAGCAGCCAAGAGGGAAACAAGAATTGGGGGAACTTGTGGCTAATGCATCCTTGGTTTGGAAGCTGTGGGCTAGAATTTTATGAGAAGGCTCATTTTCTATTGGAAGAATCATGACCTTTGGAGAACAAAAGAAAAATGAACCATGGAACCCTTCTAGACATTAGGGAAATACCAGTTCGAACAACCGTCACCTTACAAGGCCTCTCAGCATGGTGCAAACATCTGTACTTTTGTGTTGAGTGTACTGTGAACAAACCACATTTCTCTAAGGCCAAATTTTGCAGGGAAATAGAATCAGTATTGTCATATTTTGAAGCGTATGTTAGAGTCCTGCTATATCTCCAAAATGTAAGCATAATTTCATATGTTCTTTTACTTATACTCACCCTTAAAACAATCCTAAAATTGTAATCTGTGACTGTAAGTACACAATTAGATGTGGCTGGGTTGTCATCTGTATGGCCTTTCTCATTGACATCTATTTTTACCCCGCCCATCTGACTGGGTTTCTCCAGCCACTCTGGGTGGCTCCCAACAGAATATTAAAAACACAATAAAACATTAAAAACTTCACTAAACAGGGCTGCTTTTATATGTCTTGTAAAAGTCAGATAGTTGTTTATTTCCTTGACATCTGACAGGAGACTGTTCCACAGGGTGGACGCCACTACCGAGAAGGCCCTCGTTGCAACTTCACTTCTTGCAGTGAGGGTACCACCAGAAGGCCCTCGGAGCTAGACCTCAGTGTCCAGGCTGAAAAATGGGGGTGGAGACTCTCCTTCAGGTACTCTGGGTCGAGGCTATTTATACCCTGCTCTCCAGCTCTAAAGGGATTTTCAAGAGTGACTAAATAATGAAAAACAGCTATTTAAAACAACAATCATAGCATTTAACATACCATTAACAAAAGCAGATAATGCTTTAAAAAGGACACAAAACATTAAAACCCATGGCAGTAGGAAAATAAATACCAGTGTACCTAAAATCCCTGTGAGAATGAAGTGTAATATACCAAAGTTGGTGCCAGGTGAACCTCTCTGGGGAGGGAACTTTAAAGACTAGGTGCCACAACTGAAAAAAAGTCAATCAGGTCACCACCCACTTTAGATTATATCCACTTTGGTTTGAGTTTGTTCTTTAAACATTTGTCAGCATGCATTTTTTTCCTTGGTAGAATGTTTCTTTGTATGCTATTTTCACTAATATATATGCATATTTATGCACATCCCTCTAATATGTCCCCCTGGTTTAGCTGGAGAAATGCACCCCAAAATTATTTGAAGTGTGACTTTTGAAGGACAGCTGTGTTTCTTTGAGTGTATCTTTTCAGGAAGTGTGAGTAGGTTTGTCTCACATTACAATATGAACTGAAACAAAATTCACATCTACCTGTAGTCTCAGTGTCCATGTACGCTAGTGTGAGAATAAGGCATCATTGAGGTACAGTCAGGTAAACAGATGCGGATGGAGGGCATTGATTTACACAAAAAGGAGTGTGCAGAAGAGGACTGAAATGAAAGAGCCAATGAACTCAGCTACTCAGATGCCAAGGAAAGCACTAGAGCAGCAAGTGGGCACTCTGGGAAAGTTTTAGAATTAAAAGTGAAGAATTAAAACTAAATAACCCAATGACAGCTGCAGCTTCAGGTATAGGCTTTATAGTGCACCAGGGCTTGTTGCCTTGGGCCCACCTCTTCCAACAGTTGTTTAGCGGCCCCCTGGGCTCTATTGGTTCTAGATGTATGCTGAGTAGTCTTCTGGTAATGGTGCCCCTGCTCCCTGCCTGACTCTTATATCAGAAGTGAACTAGGCTAGGGAGAAAAGTGCTTGAAGCAACCAAGCACAGCAAGGAAAAGCTGAGGAGGGAGGATAGGTTGCATCCCACCTTCACAAGCTCCTTTTCTAATAAAGTATAGGATACTCACGCATGGGTTTTATTACATGCCTATATCTCCGTGGCCAGCTTACCCTTGACAAATACATGTAACATGCCAATGTGGCCAATGCAAAGAGGAATGTCATGCAAGGACATACATCAGAGAGTCTCAAGGTTAGCCAAAGCTGATTGAATATTTGGCACTTGGTGAAAATCCTGCCTTTGCTGCAATTTAATGTGTTAAATGGCCTTTCAAAGGGAGGATGAAGCCATGTCCATTCAGCAGGGAATTTATGGAATCATGGAATTTATGGTGATGACCACTGGCTTTGATGGGTTTAAAAGGCCATTAGATAAATTCATGGAAGATCTGTCTGTTTATGGCTTCTAGTTATGATGGCTATATGAAACCTCCAGCCCCAGAGGCACTATGTCACCGAATACTAGTTGCAGGAGGACAGCAAGGAGAGGGGACAATGGCTTTGATGTCTTGCTTGTGGGCTTTCAAGAGGCATCAGGTTGGTCCTTGTGGGAAACAGGGTAAGGACTAGGTGGAGCATTAATTTGATACAGTGGGCGTCTTTGCATGCTCTTATGAATCTACCCATGGGGGCAACCATCTTTTTTTCCATACAGTAAAGCTACTAGGGACAATGTATGGGAGGAGGGTTGGTACAGGGGGTGGGGGCAGCCATCTTTTTCTCTGTACAAATCCCCACGAAGTAAAGATGTAAGTAAGCATTATTTTCCATTCCACCGTGTCATTGTACATGCCACTGTTTCCCTTCCCCTGCACTTCATATCCCACCAAAAACTACACCATTCATTTCAATGTCCACTGTGGTGAAATCTCATAGCCTACATTATTTAATTAGTTGTGTGGGTTATGTTGTTATTGAATTCCTTTCAATGTAAAGGAAACACAATGTAGTGGGTGGGGACACAGAATGTATTCATAGAATAATTGAACTGTACTGTTGGAATGGACTGTGAGGGTAATCTAGTCCAACCCCCTGTAATGCAGGAATCTCTTGTCCAGTGTGGGGCTCAAACCCACAACCCTGAGATTAAGAGCCTCATGCTCTACTGACTGAGCTACCCTAAACTAAAATCACATTTGCTTGGTTGGTTGCTGTTACGAACATGGGACAAATAAGCGATACCAGAAATTTCCACTCCTGTTTCTTTTGTCGGCAGAATTCCCCAACATTCCTACCAAGAAGTGACTGTGTGTTATTATGTTCATAACTTCCTGGGAGCATTTCAAAACTGGGTTGTTGTTTTTTACCACATTGCCATAAAACAGGTATTAGGTGTTCTAAGCAACTGTAAAATGCTAAAGAGACAACCCTAGGGCAATGTCATAAGTCCAGTATGGACCAATGCACAGATCAGTTCACTGACTTGCAACTTCATTCATAGATCTACATTCCAGTTTGTGCATGGGGTCCAAGACAGTGGTGTGTGTGTGTGTGTGTGTGTGTGTGTGTGTTTAGGTTTGCTCCAGAATTAAGAGCTAACCAATATCCTCTTCATCCTTAGGAAGTAGGCCACAATCCACCAGGAATTTCTCTTGTACAGTCCCCATTGAAAACAGACTCTTTTGTGGAAGAGCAAAAGAACACAATTAACAGATTGGATTAAAGTGCTACCTCTCATACATTGCTGCTCACAGGGTGTCACTGCTTTTTCACTAATGCTGTTGTGTGACAGATTTAGAGTCATTGCAAAATGTGAAGGAAGGGGAGGAAAACTCGTTTTTGCACATGAAGTCCTTTCTGTTACAGCTTACTTCAGATCTCACTTCCTCCAGGGAAATGGGACCCAGAGAATATTGGCAATCCCAGTGGAATTACACTCTAAGTAGCAGGCATCAGATGCAACAGAAAAGGTTTAAAAAACTATAATAGAACTTAAGTCTTTTGAATATGATCCCAATCAGTAGGCATCATGTGAATACTACAGTATTTATCACCATGGAAAGGCTGTTCTTTATGGAGTGACTGTGAAAATAATGATACCAAATGGTGCCATGTATTTGAGTTCCTGCTGGTTAAACGTTCCATATTTCCAGCATAATTATATGACATTTGCGTTGAAACAAAGACTGGAATGCTTAGTGCATCAGGGGGAAAACTTTGTTTAGCTGAAAAGGATTCCCCCCCCCCTTTTGAAAAGCTTTGGAGATTGTGCTGCATGGATCTGCAGTAGAGAGGTGATGTTATTATTTTTAATTGTGATTTATGCTTGTGAGAAGTAAATTTCTTCTGTAGAACAAATTGTCCCTGCTGAACATGTGAGAAACATAATCATTAAAACTGATAAATGGCAATCTCAACAAATTATCACTGAATATTTATCAAGTGTTTTAATTATTGGAAAGTTTGGAGAGCAGCTATTGTGAAGCTGGACAACGAAGTCGCACTTGTCACAATTAAACAACTGTTAAAATTCAAGGAAAATAGGATTTGAGGTCTTAAAAAATGCCTCCTAATGATCTAAATCATTTAAGATGCTTCTGTTACTGCTAGTTCGGTCCTTGAGATAATAGGAGGTTTTTCACTTTCAATTGACATGGATTCAAATACTATTCCCACCTCCATGGGTGCAATTATTTAGCAATTGTGTAATAATGGGCATTCAGTAGAACTAGATTGTTTGGAAGAGACCAATGCACAGGAATATAAAAAGGCAGCAGTTTCTATTAAAAGAATAATAGAATTGTAGAGTTGGAAGGGACCAGAGGGGTCATCTGGTCCAATCCTCTGCAATGCAGGAATCCCTTTGCCCAATGTGGGGCTCCAACCCAAGACCCTAAAATTAAGAGCCTCATACTCTACAGACTGAGCTCTGATGTCTGTTTGTCAGACTCAATGCTGTTTCTGTTTGGCTTACAGTAGTTTGGCTTCTGTGAAATTATGTATCTCACTGTCTACATAAGTATGTAACTTGTGTAGCTATTTACATAACTTGCATTCAAGTCAGTGTAAAGGAAACATCAACACAATGTTTTTAAAAGTCATTATCATATGTTGACTTCCAAAGAAAAATTATGATGGTGTAAATCAGTGTTTCCCAACTGAGGGGACCCCAGGATATTCCAAGGGGGCCACAAGTGAAAAATATGTAAACAGGGGCCACAGCACGAGGCTAGGGGGCCACAGAGGGAAGTGAGAAGTGAAGGGGAAAAAACTTTCTTCTTTTATCATCTTGGCCAATCACAAGCGGGTAAGGGGGTGGCCCACCAGGGCCTAACACTCCTTTTTGCCACATGCATTTTCTTGGAGTAGTCCTGGTTTGTTTCTGGCAGAAGAGGGTGATCACTGAGGCTCCTGTTTGACTAGTAGAGCCCGCAGTCCAGAACCCCCAGGTAAGGTAAGTGTGGTGGTGAGGTGGCAATGGGTAGGGCTGGGTGAGCTGGAGCTGCTTCTTGCTGCTGCTCGTTCTGGGCCTGGTGGCAGCTTGGGCGTGACTCTGAAAGGTGCAGGGTGCAATCCACCCCAGCGCCTAGCAGATCAGTGCCTTTGGATGTTGCTGAGGGGCTCAGGGCCCATCGGCAGTGTCAGCCCGGCGCTGCAAGGGCTAAAGTGGTGCTTCAGGTTAAGAACAGTTTCAGGTTAAGAATGGACCTCCGGAATGAATTAAGTACTTAACCCGAGGTACCACTGTATTCATATAGGCCTCTGTATATGCAACCTTGAACACATGGATATAAGATGAACGAATACAGGGGGCAGCTGTTGTGGGATGCTTACTCTTCACTACCACATATAGACAAAGGTTATACTGTGCGTTGGCACAAAGCTTCTGTGTTGTGAACCTTTGATTCCAACACCTGAAAAGGCTTTTAGTAGATAGAATTGCTGAGCTGAAATCAAATTGATTCCATTCTCATCTCTTCCCATATTGTCTTATTTCATGTTGTAGCATAGAACATGTTAGGACACTGGCAATTGAACAAGCACACACCTTTTCCCAGTTGATTTATTTTCCTATTTTCCTACTCCAATTCGAAGTACCAGACTGATTTCAAAATCACTTCACTCAAGAAGACTTTGACCTTGCTTCCAAGACTGTTCTGGGGTGGGGGGAAGACCACTAGAGGTGTAGGAGAGAAATTATGTTATTAAATCAGAAGAAGAAAAAGCAGAATGAAAATTAGTGGGCCTGTGATTTGATCCCTTTCTTTCTTATTTTATGCTGTATCTAGATTCATTCAAAGGAAAGAGTCCATTGTGAGCCAGGGGTAATATGAAGTCAGAACATAAAGTGGGTCAGAATCTAAAGGGAACTGGCATTTGCCAAATGACCAAATCAAGAAAGGGACGTGCTTTTGTTCTTAGAATATATATTGAGAAGTGCGCTTTGCTTTCTTCTATTGACCATCAGTTTTCTATACAAAGGAATTGGTACTGTTTTCTGTACCGTAAATATATGAGAGAAAATGAAAAAAATATCTTGTATAAATCTGAGCTCGGAGAGATGGTGGTTGTTCAGTATATTACGGACTTACAGAGACTGTATCACAAGACTTAATATTTTTGTGGCCTAAACTATAGGACTATGTGATAGAGGACCTTGGCAAATGAAAGTCAACTTTATTGTCACACTTGTGTATTAGGGTCTCCTGAGATGCTTCTTATGGAAGATATCTATTTGAACAAACAGCACAATATTTGAAATATTTAATATTGCAGTAATATCATATTATCCTTGGTACTCATAATGTCAGCTTGATTTTCAGCAGCATCATTTTCAGTTCATTGAATGTATCTGAGGAAGTTGGTGGTTGCTCACAAAAATGAATGCTAATTTGCCAAACCTCAAAGCTGTTGCATACTTGGTTTGCATTTTAATATGGACCTTGCTAATTCACATTTCCTGAACCAATATGTGAATTTAAACACAATTTCTCCAGATTTTGTGATGCAGTTTTCCAACAATTCTACCCTGAAAGGATACAAAAATGCATTATATTAGGGGGAAAGTCTTGCAAAGTAAAAGCCCATATATTATGCAAAACCATGTTAAAAATGTGTATATTGGGAGAAATGTGCATCAAAAACATCCAAATGTTTATGCAGAAGTTTGCAATCCAATAACCCTCCTCCCAGCCACTGCTGAAGCCTTACGGGCCCATGTAAATGTACCAGGAAATGGATTAGATCCAAATCATCCTGTTCCCTTGACATGGTCCTAAAGAGGGATGGAAGGAGACAGTGATTCCATCTTATTTTTGTCACAATTGGTGCTGCTGCCATTTCACAAAAGTTCAATTTCCACTAAAACCTACATTATTTGTCTCGCTATCTGCTATGGCTGAAACTAATGTTATTAATTTTGGTGAGTTTCAGTGGAAGGGAAATGTCAAAAACAAAGCAGAAAATGATGTAGTTTTTTATGTTACATTTGTGAACTAAGAAAACCAATGACAACAACCCCTGCTTGCATTTGTTTGCATGATTTCCATTCCTGACCTCAAACAAACATGTACATCACAGCAATTTCTGTTCCCTTTTCAAACAGAGTTATCAAATATCCCTACTCCCAAACCGGGGTGGGGAGATCTGAGACACCTTTTTTCCAGTGGGGGGAAGAAGAAGAAGAAGAAGAAGAAGAAGAAGAAGAAGAAGAAGAAGAAGAAGAAGAAGAAGAGGAAGAAGAAGAAGAAGAAATGGGTGGCATGAATTCTCTGACTTCCACTCTTCTTGTTAGAGTTTAGCAGGGCTTTGGATAGAATGGCTGAACTGCCTTACATTTTTACTCTCCTCGCTTCATCCATTTTTGAATTGCAACCTTAAGGAAAGGTGGGGGGGGGACTAAGTTGACAGATGCATTCCCCACTCTCTCAATTTCTCTCACACACCTCTTTCCCTTTCTAAAGCCAAATACATTTCTTTCTTTCTTTGTTTTTGTTTTTTTTTTAAAAAAAAATGCATCAGAGAAACCAGAATTGAGAGAAACTAATTGGATAGGTAGAAAGAAACTTCCAGTATTTTCAAAAATGTTCAGCTGATATCTCAAGCCACCCACTCAAGTATAATTCATTGATTTTAATGGCACTCTTCCAGATGAAGTGGATTTTGAGTACTGCAGCTTAAATAAAAGAATGCTTTTCTATTTTCTACACTAGTCCTGCACTTTCAGAAATGAGATTGAAGCTTTATTGAAAAGTTTACCATTGTCATTTCACAATGACATTATGGGATGCGGATGTCCATTGAATCCACCGAGCAGTGATGTTCGCCCTGATCCACTTTGGAGGCAACAGGAGTGTTCTGCAAGTGCTGAAGTATTCTCCCCACCCCCTACGTGTCATAAAGAAAACACTTGCTAGATTGATCACTATCAGTGTTTGTTCTCTGCCTGTTTATTCCTCAATTGCCTGTTACATGGATGCCATTGACAGCAATATTTTCTTCCTAGGAGTAAGTAGCCCCAGCAAGCAGAGATGAGTACAAAGGCATTGCAGTGCTTTGGAGCAAATTAGATCTAGTTATGTGAAGGAGTCACTGAGTAGAACCAAAGCCAAGTCAGAATGTGACATCACATTATCCCCTCTCTGAATGGCTGAACACTTTGATTCTGTTTCCATGTCATTGCCCACCCCCACCCCCAAAACAACAACAACAACAGGGAAGTGAATTTTGTCATCAGTACTGAGTATATCATCCCTGCACCATTTTGTCTCAACTGTCACTGTGATAGACTATGGCTAGTTATACATCATGGAAGCAGTTAGGCTCCCCCCCCCCCATTCTGCAGTATGCAAAGTCTGGTGCACTTGTTACATAAGACTGACACTTAAAAGGCCCTGCCCATCTCAAACAATCCCCTCTCAACCACTGTTCTTCCTAACCAAAGAACTTGCATGTTTTATAATACCAAAACCGAGCTTTTGATGAGGTTACTACTAACTTTTACATATGGCCACAGAAGTGGTTTCCAGCAACAGAAATCCAAGGACATGTTGCACACAAACATTGAGAGGCAGGCAGGCAGGCAGGCAGGCAGGCAGGCAGGCAAATATTCCTCATATCTACTGCATTGTCTAAAATGAAGATAGTGAGATCGTTTTATGCTTTTTTGTCAGCAAGCCAAAAAGCCTCTTTATGGTTTACCAAGAATATAAATACAATCACTGAAGTGCCATGTTATACATTCTCAAAAGAAAAAAAAAAGTTATGTATAGATTGTAAGTCATGTGGTTTTTAAAAAGCATAACATGGGAACACATTAAAACAAAAGACATACAACAAAATTATCCTACAGATTCCCCATGGGGAAATATATTATAATGTCCTAGAGAGTTTACTGATAGCTTTAACTTTTCTGTGTTATTTTCCAGTTCCCTACAGAATTACTAGTAACATTAGCATTCTTATGGAAGTTTTGCTTATTCACTCCTGACTTGCACTTTGTATAATTGACTGCCATTTAAGTCTTAGCAAGTTTTACTACAAGAATTTCCTGTGATGGAGGGAGGGGAGATGGTGCTAAAGCATCTGTTTATGTGCTTGTGCTGCACCCCAGGGGAAGCGGCACATAAAAAAGAGGTGTTTCACATCTTCTGTGGGCCCATGCCTGACTAGAGGGTCACAGAAGCTACTGGCTCACATCTGGTGTTCTGCAAGTATTGTTTTGTTTCTGGTCTGTTACTTCACAGGCCAGCTTCCACCATGTCCAATGTTACTCTATAGGTCTCTATAGCTCTTGGGGTGCCTGGTTTAAGTCTGGGACTCCTATGTCTTCCTGTGGAGAAAGGGGGCTGGGCAATTCTGGAATGCAGCTATTCTCTTTATGGCCCGACCCAGCAGGGCTTAGGGGAAGAGCGTAATGATAGTTTCTGACAAGAGAGTAAGGGCCAAGCCTCCTTCCTTCATGTTAAGGACCATCACTTGGAGGCCTAGCTATTCCAGCCAGTTTTCTAGACTTCCACTGCACCTATCACCATCTTCATAGCAAGACCAAGGAAAGGCCCTATTATCTACTGGCAGCAGTATAATCCAACTCCACTCACAGACTTTCACAGAGCCCTCATATTTTTCACAAACCACCATGAAATCTCCACTACCAAGTCTCAGAGCTTCTTACCCAGAATATTCTTTTTATATCCAGCAAGAGTCTCTGGCAGTTTCAGTTGTGTTCTCTATCCACCTAGCAATAAAACATATATAACCACAGAACTGTAGGGTTAGAAGGGACCCTGAGGGTCATCTACTGTGACCTTCTGCACAGTAGACCTTCTGCAGTGCAGGACTCTCAAATAAAGCATCCATGACAGATACCCATCCAACCTCTGCTTAAAAACCTCCAAGGAAGGAGTGTCCAGAACCTTCTGAGGGAATATGTTCCACTCTTGAACAGCTCTTACCCTCAGAAAGTTATTCCTGATGCTTAGTCAGAATCTCCTTTCTTGTAACTGGATGCCATTGGTTTGAGTACTACCCCACCCCCACCCCTGAGCAAGAGAAAACAAGCATGTTCCATCTTCCTTGTGTCAGCACTTTAGATATTTGAAGATAACTATAATTTCTTCCCTCAGTCAAGTATGAAGGAAGAGTTTGTTTATTCTGCAAGTGTTATGTTGAGGAGAGCAGGATTGTGTGCTTATTGCTATAGGGTGAAATAAAGAGATAACTTAAAAGTAATCCAAAATATAATTTTTGGTATCCCTTTGTTCACTGTATCCTTAATACCCCTTTTTCTTGTTAAGGGGGAAAAAACATCCCAGCTATTTATTTCATGGTGTTCACATTATTTTTTTCTATTAACTTGACCTTCACATAGCCCATTATGTAAGTTAACACAGTATCTGCAGGAGTGAGTGGGGTGGGGTGTCATAGCCTTTCCCTTCACCTGGCCTAGCCCTTGCATCCTCTTCAACAGTGAAGAGGTGGGATTGTCTGACACTATGGTGCTTGATGGTAGGGGTCATAACTTATTTAAAGGGCAATGATCTGGCAAAGGACTGGAAATCCCCTGCGGCTTATCAGAATGCTTCAAGAAATAATAATAATATAGAGTGTATGCCTGCCAAGGGATGAATGCATAGTTCTGAAAAGGGCTTCTAACTGTGTTTATCTAACTGTATTTACTCCTGCATTGCAGGAGGCTGGACTGGATGGTTTATTATTATTTGTTATTTTCAGAAATGCCTGATCAGGGTTAATATGGATGGAGCATTTTCTGTTTCCTAAAATCTCTCTCTCTCTCTCTCTCTCTCTCTCACACACACACACACACACACACGAGAGAGAGAGAGAGAGAGAGAGAGAGAGAGAGAGAGAGAGAGAGAGAGAGAGGAGTTACTATTTTGTGATGCATTGGCAAAATGCCTATGAGCCTGAGGTCAGGAGAAATTTGCTTTTTTTCTTTGCCTTTTTTTAGCAGAAGGCCTGCCAAATGGACATCTGCATTCTTATGTCTTATAAATCAGATATTTGAACACTGAGCTGCAGGCAATACCTGGTTCCAAATAAAATGAAGAGACAGAACCTTGATTTTCAGGGACTAAGTCCATACTCTACAGCATCTGTCAGATAGAACGTGGTGCTCTTGTTTTGGGCACACAAAAAGAATATAGTTTGTCACAACGAGGAAGCAAAACAGCAAATGCATTTCATTTTCTGTGGATTTTGGCTGGTGGGCATCTCACTGTTTTGGAATTTCACATTTTTTCCATACTCCATAATTTTTAAAAGCACATGTTTTGCCTTTTAAAGCATTTCCTGCCTCATTGCTAGCATGGCTAACTGAACTCTGGCATCATCCAGAACCAGGATGCCAAAAACAGAGGCCACAGAACTACTGTGATTCATAGCTAGGATGCTTTTGCAGTTACCTGGGTTAATCACAATAGCCCCCAAGTAAGAAAAGATACTGCTATGGGCTTCAGCTCCTGACTGGAGGATTTTGGAGCAAACCATTGTGGAATGACACATTGCCCAGGGCATTCTGGAAAACATATATAGAATTTATTCCTATGAAATACATCAAAATGATTTAACCATCAAAACATCAGCAGTAAAATATATATTCAAGAATTGCATATATAAAAGCGAAACCAATTGCATATACAAAAACAAATTCAAATCCTTTATAGATACTGAAGCAGCCCTCCTAAAGGAGGTCACAAATGCCAAATTAAGGGCTAGAAGCCAAGATAAAAAGGCATGCCTCCTTGGAGAGAGCATTCCACAAGTTGGGAGCCACCACTGGAAATGCCTGTTTTCATCTTGCTGTCCTCTGAATGACATGCAGTGGGAGGGAGATCAAAAGGGTAGGTGCCACCACACCGAAGGCCTGATTCCTGAATCATATAGAAGAGACCTCATAATGGCACAGTGATCATAAGAGGTCTGATAAGGAATTGTGGCAGGTATCATTCCCCACCCCCAATCTTCTTCATCACCCATATATGATTCAGTTACAGATAGGTAGCCATGTTGGTCTGCCATAGTCAAAACAAACAAACAAACAAAAAAATTCCTTCCAGTAGCACCTTAAAGACCAACTAAGTTAACTAACTTAGTTGGTCTTTAAGGTGCTACTGGAAGGAATTTTTGTTTGTTTGTTTGTTTTTCATATATGATTCAGTCTGTTTCAGGACATGGCAATGGGAGTAGGTCACCATCTTGTCCTACGGCAAAATGTTTTGGGCTGATGCTGCGTTTTATCAAGCAACTGTTTATTGTGTCTCCCAGAGAATTAAAATTTACCCTTGACTCTGTAGTTCCAGATTGCCTATCAATCCCTCCCAGAGTGAGTGACCTTGCAGGATGTGTATCACCCCTGAAGGTGAATCAGCACAAAACCTGAGCATCTTTAATCAGACTTGTAGATCATTGGAGTACAGCTGCTTATAGATTTACAAGTGTTGTCCTTTGAAATTGATCACAAGTCTTTCACCATGGGAAGCAGTGTGCCCAGTCCTCTTTTCCGACATGCACTGGCCTTAAATACTATTCTCAGTCTCAGCACTGTGATACCATTCTTCTAAATTTTATCCATCCTGGAAATGAAATGAGAATGAAAGCCATAACAGCACAGTTTAAAATGTGAGCTTATGTGTTCTGTTTACTGGCTGCAGTCCTATGAACCCAACAGAACTTCTGAATAAACATGCATTTCAATTTTTGCTGTCCCTTTTCTCCAAGGAGTTTAGGATGGCACAAATAGCTGCCCTCTCCTATTTCCATCTTACAGCAATCCTGGGCGGAAGGTTAGACTGAGAGATGGTGACTCAGTTAGTGTCACCCAGTGACTCATGGCTGAGCATTGGCTTGAACCAAAGTTTTTCATCTGGCACTCTAACCAATAAGTCAAATTGGTTGCTGAGCAAAGAGGGTGGGCTGCTGGCATTCAGGAAAATGTAGGTATTAGCTTCTGAAGAGAAACCAAGCAAAACATGTGTTGCCTTAATCCTGATAGCTAGTTATCAGCTGAAGGAGTCATGATTCTAGTTTGTTTCAGTTGCTTACTGACAATGATGTGTCTTCTGTTTCTGTGTTACTGATCACAATGAATATAAAGTTACTATGGTGAAAACTATGGCCACTGTTCTCCATGGGCCTTAAGAATACAGGTGGAGTGGAAGTTGCACATAGAGCTGCACATGAGTTGAATGTACCTATGCATGATCATATAAAGAGTTATTGCCATTCATTTGATAATGACCCTTGAAAAGTGGACCAAAGGAAGTGGTGACTTTCAACACAGCAAAAAGTGTTTTCAGCTTGCTGCACTCAGCTGCAGTGGAAAACAGTGTCCTATTGCCCATGTTGAAGTAAGATTCCACTGCCCATCCTTTCTGCTGCTGTATGTAGCATGGAGGGGCAGTGGTGGTGGATGTTTTCCCAAACCTGGTTAAATAGGAGTGTTCCAGAATTGAATCAGAGACAGTTTTCAGCAGTTTTTAGTTCAGTTTTAGCCAGGGTGGTGTAGTGGTTAAGAGCGGTGGACTCGTAATCTGGGCAATTGGGTTCGCGTCTCCGCTCCTCCACATGCAGCTGCTGGGTGACCTCTCTGAAGTCTCTCAGCCCCACTCACCTCACAGAGTGTTTGTTGTGGGGGAGGAAGGGAAAGGAGAATGTTAGCCGCTTTGAGACTCCTTCGGGTAGTGATAAAGCAGGATATCAAATCCAAACTACTACTACTACTACTACTACTACTAGTACTACTATTCTTCTTCTTCTTCTTCTTCTTCTTCTTCTTCTTCTTCTTCTTCTTCTTCTTCTTCTTCTTCTTCTTCTTCTTCTTCTTCTGTATTCCCTATATATAACCAATGGATTGATCCAATTCATTGACTAAGCATCCTAATGTAATCACACAGAGGATTCTTTGTGTGTGTGTGGTGAGAAAACAAATTCCTGCACATTGGCAAAGCGCTGCAGAAAAATAATGATGTAGATAGTGGTAAATATGATCCGCTCCCCTCTGCTTTTTTTCTGCAGTTCTTTGTTAATACCTATGCATACATTGATAATGCAGAGAAGGAGAAATCATAAAGTTATCTGAAGGGCAAATTGTGCATGCACAGCACTCTCCCCCCATTATTATTATTTTTTTTTGGGGGGGGGGAAATGAAGCACAGGGAATTTCTACTTTCTCAGAGCCACTTTAGAAAAGAAGAATTTCAGAAGCTTCCCTAATTCTAGCTTTTCTCTGTTAATGTGCCACCCACAGAAACCTTACCCTTTATCACTGTACTTGAAATTAGGTAATGTTGTTGTACATGTCACTTCTGTATTGCTTAGTGCACTCTGTTTTTTGCAGATTAAAGATTGCACTGAGGATTGGTGGGTGGGAGGGAGAATAGCATAAAACAGTACAGAATAAAATTAAGCTTCTGTGCAGGTAGGCTATCTTGTTAGGTCCATCAGATACAATCTTGATAAATGTGGATCAAATGGAAATATTAACACTGGAACTTTGTAAGCTTGGGGAGGGGGAATGAAGCGTGCAGCCAAATCAGTAGTGCATTTAACATTTTGGAAAACCTGTTCCTGTTTATCACAATCTGGCCCTGATTTAATGCTTACAAAGGTTGTACCAAAATCCAGTGGGATGGTCTTCTGATTTAAAGCGCTGTGCAGTGTGAGTCTGATTTATGACTGTGGTTCGTAATCCAGCAAGTGATAAGTACATGGATTTCTTTTGTTGGGTCTCTTTTAGAATTTACTAATTCTAAACATGCTTATTTGGAGGTATTGGGTTTGCAAATAACATTTCATGTTTTGAGGGACAGCACCACTTATAATTGTTCAGTTGCATGGGTACAGCCATCTTAGTTTTAAGCCATATCAGGATCCAGCCCAAACTCTTAAATTCAGCATTACTGGATCAGACTGCAAGTGCTTCCTGTGAGAAATGCTCAGTCTAATGCTCTCCTTGCTCTGTTTACTTACTACATGTGAACTGCTTTTAATCAGGAACATTTTAAAGATATTCCCCCTCCACCACAATATGGAGTGATGTAAATAGAAAATTTCACCACCTCTTTCGATAGCATCATTCCACATAACATGTTAAATAAGGAAATTAACCTCATCATTTCTAACATGCTTCCCACCCCCAAAGGAGCTTTAGCCAGTTGTACAGTATCACAAATATGACTATTATAATTTCTTTAACAGCTCAAAAATCACATTTGTACCTTATAAATCTGATCATTATAACTGCTGTTCTCTCTCTGTGTGTGTGTGTACTTTAAAAAAATATACAAGGAGGTTCAAATAATACATTGCTGTTACAAAACCAAACATATTGTGAGACAGCACCAATGCTAACAATTGGAATGAAATATGAATAACTTAAGAGCAACCAAAAATACTCAGGGAATAAGAGCAAAAGAATTCAATCATTAAAAAAACCAACCAACTCAGCATTGACAGACCTTGGGGTCTCAAATTTCAGCGGTGCCCTGTGCAATGCCAAAATTTTGCCCCCCCCCACCTCTCACATTTCATTCTAAATCATAGTTGTGAGATCCCCTGTGGTGCTCCTGAGACTCCACACACAGTGCGACTGAACTGTTCGCACTCCCCTAAATCCGCCTCTGCCCTCAGGGAAATAGAACATATGCTGGAAAGGAGAAAGAAGGACAACTGGACATACTCTCATTGTGGGGAGTTCCATAGTCTGATCACCACCACTCAGATGGTCCTATCCTCAGATAACATTCAGATGTGGAACAAATCGTACTTTAACCATTTCAGTGGGTGAACCATACCAGCATCTTACCCAGCTGATTCAGCTACAGTACCCCTAATGTGGTTTTCTTGACACCAGAAAAGAGCCCATGAGGGAATTAACTGGGTTAGGTTGGAAGTGGCTCAACATGCTATTTTACATGCTCCATGTACCTACTTTGCAGGCTGTAGGTGAAAGATGGGGAAGTGTGGTCATGGGCATAGCCAATGGGATGGGGAGGGGGCAGCTACCCCCCTAGATCAAGTAAATCAATAAAAATGCTTAACTAACTGAGGTTCTGCTCCCCTAACATGAAGCCTACCTCCCTAAGCCCATGGGCTATGCCCATGCCTGTGGTCCTCCAGATGTTACAACTCCTTTGATCCCTGGCCATTGGCTACTCTAACTGGGGCTGATGGGAGCTGGAGTCCCACAAGTGGACCACATACTCCCCATTGGAGCTGTAGAACATCAATCCCTAGAATTTCTTACAGCCTGTAGTTCATGGACAAAACAAATAAATCCATTATGATTGTTGTATGCAGTGTGCAGCTATCTTGGGGTATCCCCTTTTGGAGGTTTCTATACTCAGCAAGTTCTTCTCTAGTGTTTAGCAAATTAATTCTTAAAGTGAATTCTCATCAAGTTTCTAATTATAATATCTTTAGGTTTAATGTTTGTATTTCAGATGAAAGACAAACATTTTGGGGCCAGTCACAAGAGGCATGAATAATTTCTTCAGAAGCTTATCTAATTAATTACATTCCTCTGTAAGTCTATAAAATTTGAACCACCATCATTCCGTTAATTTAGATAAAAGGAAATCTTTAGTGTTTAAATGTGACACTTGGCACTAAGAAACCAATGCATTCATTGTTTATGTATTTTTTTATCAACTTTAGATAAAGAAAATGCTTTTGAAATGTTTTGAATACTCAGTTTGCATGCAACTTAATTCCCCTCCTCACCCTCAGCAAGAAGTACATTATTGTTCCATGTTAAACATATTCATGGTGCATCAATGAAGGCAATTAATTGCATGAAATCTTGCCGACCAATGTGATACATTGCATATTATGATGACCAAGTATACAGAGTTCTCACTCTTTGTCATGGTGCACCTTTCTAATATTCCTAAAAAGAAAGGAAAGGCAGACAATGACTCACTAGCATGTACTTACACTATCCTCTCCTTAGAACTAATCAAATTAGAACTAATGAGGGCTCTAGAATGAGGGACTGTAGTTCAGTGGCAAGACAGATGATTAGCATACAGAAGGTTCAGCCTGCAGTCTAAAGCATCTAATAATCAGAATGCACAATACTGAACAGGCAAATGACCTGCTAAAAACAAGCATCTTCTGTTGCCCTCTCCAGAATGTATAAGGTGCTAAGCAGAGGGTGAAATCCTGCTGCTTTGGCTGTGTGCTGCTGTTCCTTTCTGGGAACAGGCACACACAGCCAATGCAGGATATTGCCCAATGCTCTTGCCCATCAGATGGTGTCGCAAATCACATCAGCTAACGGGCATGTGGGTAAGGCTTGGGGGAAATGGCCTCATAGATCAACTTGAGCCTCTTGGCCGGCAAATATTAGTTTGTAGACTGGAGGTTACCCACCCTGCCTTCTGCCCTTGCGTTCAAAGCCATGATGGAATCACCCATGTCAGATAGATAGCAGGATATTTATTTTCCTAGCTTTTGCCTGAACGTCAGGAACAAGCATTGAGGGTTTGTTAGCTTGCTGCTAATTGGGTTTTGCTCATTGCAGATCTTACTAAGTTAACAAAGCTGTTGCCCATTTATTCCAATCAATGTCTCATGTAGTTATGGTGGGCACAAACTGTCTTTTTTTACTCCGTCTGTAACAGAAATAGTCAATCTTACCACCTACAACACATTCCAATAGCTTAATAACCTAATTAGCCCATGGATCAGAGGTCCCCCACTACTGTTAATAAGTATAAACTACGATGAACTGATCAAGATTTTATGTGGGAATACATCCATGGACTAAAATTAAGACATACAACTAAGTAAATATATCTAGCAATTGGGCTATAAAGAGAGATGTGATAAATTATAGCTATTAATGGGGGTCAAAGCTTTTATTTCGACTTTACAGAACCTTAATGAACAAATATTTCAATTCAAAACAACATTTCTGGATGAGATTAATGAACTTGTGTTCTTGCATAATATCAAAATGTACTCTCTCTCTCTTCTTTCTTCTTTTACCTACATCAATTCCACTCTTCACTTTTCTTACAAAATCTGATTAGAGTTGGATTGTCTTTCTCCCCCATGCCCCCCTTTTTTTGCCAAGCTGAAATAATAGATGTGCAGTCAGGCTGGCTAATAGAGTAAAATGGCAAAGATAAGCAACGAAATAAATCTTGGTTGTTTACAGCCTCTTTTCCCCATGCAGAATGCCCTTTATCAATAAAACAATGCAAACTTCATCAGAAAAAAGAATCTACCAATTTAGTCCAAGAAGGTCTTCATCAAGCTAATCTCCAACAAACGCTGTTTGCAATAAGGATTTATTTGCTGTCTCCCTTTTGTGAAACTGCTGCCCATTCTTCTTTATCTTTTCCCCTTGCCCATTGGATAAAGCAGCCCAATTATTGGAAGCAGAAAAGGCCCAGCAAGCTTTCAGCACAGAACTGTCTGTCTACCTTGGGTCCTTTATGTCATTAGTATGAAATGAAGTGTGCTTACCTCTCTTTTTTCTTCTTTTCCACACTGTGTTTTTCTTCTCTTAGGAAACCCCAGTCAAATATCTCGAGTGCCTGTTGCTATCAAAGTTCTCGATGTAAATGACAACGCTCCCGAACTTGCATCAGGGAATGAAGCCTATTTGTGTGAAAATGGAAAAACCGGAAAAGTAAATATTTCTCTGTTGTCCACACTGTATAGTGGGTTTGCCCTGCCCCCCCAAAAAACCTTCCCTGTTCCCTGTCTGTTAATGTGAGTTAAATATTTTCCCTGATTATGTGTGAAATTGAAAATAGGAAGGTATCTTATACTTAGACCAAGCGAGTCACTTGGTACTGTATAGACCATGAGTAGCCAACACAACTCTCTCCAGATGTTTTGGCCTCATTCTGTCAACATGGCCAGTGATCAGGGTACCATATGTAACAATAGGGCAGCTACCGGAACCTCAGACCCAAATGTGGCCTCCCATGCCTCTCTATCTGGCCCTCAGAAGTTTCTATAGGCCATACCCCTCCAGGGCCCTACTTCACATCACAAGTCTCGCTGGAATGTGTCCTTGAACTCTGATAATGTCTCTTGCTTGTCTTGATGTCACATAGGGAGAAGTGTGCAAATGTGTTAGAAAAATACTCTAGTGTACAAAGGTAAACAATAGGCCAATTTCTCCACCAGTTTCTGCCTCTGGTCTAGTCCACCACTGGTACATGGGTTTTGCAAAGCTTTCCAGAATGGAATGCAGCCCTCGGGCTGAAAAAGGTTCCCCACACCTGTAAGAGGCAATGGGAGTTTATGGTATTCCTAGACAGGAAGTGGAGGAGGGTAGTTAGGCAGAGTCAGGCATGCGCGCCTGATAATCTCTCCTGCTCTACACTCAAGGAATGATTTAGTTGCACATTTCTTGCTGTCTGTGCTACTGTGACATGATCTCTGTTCGCACAGTCAACATACTGAGAATGAAGGAGAATGAAGATGACATGAACATCACTCCAATCTCCATGTGTTCATTTAATGACATGAGCAGATCTTACACATGCAGAGACTGAATGTAGGCTGTCTGCACATGGTCAGGAATTGTTTGTGTGCTTTCTGCATGGCCAAGCCTAAACATCTATGGTTTATGAACAAGAAGAGTCTATTTACATGGCTGACTGAATGGGTATATAACTCAGGGGCAAGGCTTGAAACCACTAACCTGCCATAAGCATTAAATCTACCCATTGTGCAGGTCACATGAACAGACATATCTGCCCCCCCCCAAAAAAAATGGCCACAATTGTTCTGGATTTAGATTAAAAGGGAAAATGGAGCCTTTTTAAGACAGAATTGTTCGCCATCTCTCTGGTATAAGTAGAAGTTGTGGGATCATGATATTTCACACTTTCTTAGAAAAACTTTAAGAAATGGTGAAATAAGGCAGGAACAAGGTGGAAAGGCGAATAGAAGAAGCCTGGGCATATAAGGGAGAGAAATGTTGAACGACTCCTCTACTCCATCCTAGAAATCTGGATCCACAGTGCCTGCCTTGTCCATCATTCAGTTTGAAGTTGTATTGAATGATGTAACGGAACCTAATCTCCTAGGAAGCAATATAGCACAAATGAAACAGAATCGTTTTTATTATCCAGCTTGTGAAGACGCTGAGTGACAGAAATCCGGAGCTTTGTAGCTACCTCATTTATTTCTGGGTAGTGACATTTTAATTTAAATAAACAGCAGTTGACAGCATGACACTAGAGTTGTTAATCCAGCTATTCTTGTGCCTCGTGGGTGTTTGGCATTAAATTCACCATTTACCAAAGCAGCTTACCTGATAATAGAGTTAGAATTTGTTTCTTATTGTGGGCCTATACAAAAACTATGTGTGCCAAGATTTGATTGTTGCAAACAATCCACATTTGCACCTTCCAGCAGTCATTTCTGCAGCTCCTTCCTGTCCTGGTTACCCAGTTTATAATAGTAAACAGTCTATCAAACCACTGAAGAGTGAGATTAGTGAAATGTGGCTCCTAGTAAGTACCAGACATTCATTGAACATCTACTGAAGTCCAGATCCCAATGAGGTGGTGTCAGGGCTCACTGTGCATCTGCTGAGGCCCACACTCAGCAGGGACCCCAGTGCTAACCCCTGAACACCCCCATCCTGCTTTCCTTCCTCCTGGTGATCACTGTCTTTCCACTTTTCCTATCTAAGGAAGTGAACAGTGTCTAGAAGAAGAAGATTGGAAATGTTCTTGCCTTACCTTCACATATTCCTGAGCCTGGGGGCAACCACTGAAAAAGCTCTCTCATGTGTAACCTTTTGCCCCATCTCAGATAACAGGAGAACTCTATGGATAAAAATGTAGTTGAAATAGATGGAATAAATTTTAGCTACAAAGCTGGCAGGGATGTAACAGCCCTCAAGTAAGTGGACATGGGGTGAGGGTGGAGGATACAGCCATGACTTCATCAACTGCTTCATTAACTGACTAGTCTCATAAAGTCCTTGTCAGAAAGAGAAAAAAGATCTGAATGAAAGCTCCGTGTTGGAACAGGATCCTGCACACTAACCCTTTCTGCCCTTGTTGAAATTTCAGTTTGTGTTTGCTCAAATGAAATTTAAGAGAAGTAACAAGAAAAGCTTTATTTCAGTTGTTCAGGGCTAGATCAAGTAGCTGAACTTTCTCTTTGCATATATATATATATACCAGTGGGACCTCGGTTTTCGAATGTCTCGGAAGTCAAACGTTTCAGTTTTCGAACGCTGAAAACCCAGAAGTAACTTCTTTAGTTTTCAAATGTTTTGGAAGTCGGATGGTCTACCAGAACGGATTACATTTGAAAACCAAGGTACCACTGTAGTCTGGACAAATCAGTGATAGGAGTCAGATGCAGAAAGGTAGCAGTCCATTCAGAAAGAAACATTAATCTCATTTTTTAGTAGACTATACCACACTCTCTTCCCCCAATATAGCTTCCTGGTTGCCATAAACCAGGGGTGGAGAGCAGAGGTGAATCTCCAGGCACTGGGGTGGAATCCTTAGTCTAACATCTCACGGGGGGGGGGTGAAGTGGTGCCCCAACTCCACTTCAGAACAGTGTGACCACAGGCGTACTCTGTCAGAGGTGTCTAGTTGGAAGTCTCTGTCCAAAAGCCAAGGTGTGTGACAAATGGGCCATAGAGCTTCATTCAGCAGTGTGAAGGTCCATCAATTTAGACCTGCATCTTGTGATGAACCCATTAAGCCCATGATTGACCCTGTCATGCCTCAGCCACCTACCAAAAGGCTGGGAGAGATATGCACCCAATGCCTAAGCCAAATTCTACCTATATCTGGAATCAATAGAGTTGTGGCCAGTTTAAAATCACAGAATGATGTCCTTGTCCAGTTTGTTTACCTTCTTAGACTAGGTCTGAGGTCTGAGGGGAGAGGTCACTGCGAGTGGGACTGCAACTCTTAACTCTGACCTCTTTTGCACTTGTGCTTTTTCTTGTTCCCCTTTTCTGCCCCCCCCCCCCCCGCTGCCCTTTTTAAGAAAAACTCTAGCAACATTACTGGAATGTTCATGGTAGGGCAGGGTGACACCCATTTGGGGATCCCAACCTTAAATAGCAATCCGGTGCTATATAAGGATAGGGGAGAAATTCAGTTCACATTAAAAGGCAAAGCTATCAAATTCTGAAACAATATGCAAAGTGAAACAGCCATCTTTCATAATTTAAACTTCTCTGTATTTTGAAATGCAGTTCTCTGGCCGGGTAATGTGTATGAAAATGCATTTACTAGGTAAAGTATGTATATAGATGTCTATATCAGTGAAAATGAAATACAAAAATGCATTATATTAGGGGAATTGTTTTGCAAAAATGTGTACACTAGGCAAAATTGCACACAAAATGTGTTTATCAGAAGAAATGTGCACTCCAGCGTTGATGAATTTTCATGATGACAAAAAGAAAAACAGCACTTGCCAACTGAATTGGAAATGTGTAGAACTGAAGACTGCAAAAACATGAGAAACTGGTGGTACCCAAAATTTACAGGATAGTCGTGCACCAGAGTGCCAAGAGAGAGTGTGAAGTGGGTGGGTGTTTTACAAAGAAATCAATTTCAAATGCAGATTCAGCATAGCAATCATGTGGGAGGAAAAATAATACAAGAATAAACTGAATATAGAGGCCCTCCTCTAGATCTGAATTCTCTTGCGTCTTCCAAATAAATTCTTGATCATCTGACACAAAGAAAGAATGTGATTGCTTTCTACTATCTGAATACATTTACAGATTTGTAGGTTAACTTAACAGCTAAGTTAAATTGAGTTTGAATCACCTTAGGGGACTTGATTACATCTCAACCTCTTAGAAAACCTTATTTGCAGTCTGTAAATATACTGAGTGAACCATCTAATGCAGTTCATTCCTCCACGTGTTCTATTTTGGTTCCTGATATAATTGAGAGTGGCAACCACGACTGCCGGTGACGTGACAGAATGCATTAAAAACTGTTGATGTATAACACTGCCAAATGAATTCTTCTTGCTTTTATTCTGAACGAATAATAGCAGAATGCTAATCTCAGATCCACTGGAAAAGCATGTCACTTTCTGATTTGCATTCTTTACACAAATCTGCAAATTTTAAAAAGGGCTGCTCCCCACCCTTTTCTGCTTTTCTACCGGCTCACACCAGACAAATTTACTTAGTTTTACTTATTCATATAAAAATTGACTGTAGTAAAACCTCTAAGCACTTTACAAAAAATAAAAATCATAAAAATACAGTTAAAACAGTTAAAACATTTAAAGAGAATTTAAATTAACAGTAAATAAATAAATATTGTCCAGTAGCACCTTATAGGCCAACTAAGTTTGTTCTGGTATAAGCTTTCATGTACATGCACACTTCTTCAGATACCTTCTTCAGATGCATGCATACAAAAGCTTATTCCTAAACAAGCTTAGTTGGTCTATAAGGTGCTACTGGATAATTTTTTATTATTTATTTATTTTTATTTCGACTGCATCAGGCCAACATGGCTACCTACCTGAAAGTAAAAAAGAAAAGAAAAAGATTTTTCAACACTGAAAAATCTAACACTGTTTCTGAATAGGCTTGCCTGATCAAAAATGTTTTAAGCACATCGCAAAAAGAATACAATGTAGGTGCATTCCTGACATGAATTGGCAAGGAGTTCCAAAGTGTAGATGCTGCCACACTAAAAGAACAATTTCTTATAACTGCAGGAGCATTATATGGCAACAGTAATAGTGTCTGAAGAGGTCAAGTGGGCATATGGGAGAAGCAAAAATACCCTATATATTTTTCACAGAAACTCAAGGCATCTTACAATCTACAACACACAAACCACAGTAAATCATAAAACTAGCTCTGTTTAAATAATGACAATGTGGTGCAGGGTTTTCAGAAGAGAAACTAATACAGTGGTACCTCCGGTTACATATGCTTCAGGTTACAGACTCCGCTAACCCAGAAATAGTGACTCAGGTTAAGAAGTTTGCTTAAGGATGAGAACAGAAAACATGTTCTGGCGGCGCGGCAGCAGCAGGAGGCCCCATTAGCTAAAGTGGTGCTTCAGGTTAAGAACAGTTTCATGTTAAGAATGTACCTCCAGAATGAATTAAGTACTTAACCCGAGGTACCACCACTGTACTGCCGACTTCGATCCAGACTCTTTTTCTTCATTATATGAAAAGATCAAGGCAATGTACAACAATGTGAAAGAACAAGAATGTGATGACTGTTTCTTAAATGTTATTCTTCAGAGCATCACCTCACCACCACCAAGGCACACTTTTTTCTTATGCAGATTGTTCTGGCAATTCACAGTGCTGCATATACTGAAAGCAATAAATTGTGGAAAACATTATAATGACAGGTCAATCACGAATGCCCCCCTCCCTTTCATTCTCTTGTGCTGTAATCTCATTGCTGGAAAGTGCCAAGGAGTTACTATAATAATGGTCATTCATTAAGCAGTCATTCAGCACACAGAGAAAGAGATAAATATGACTTACCTTTAGCACAGTAAAAAAAAAAGAAGAAGAAGAAGAGGAAGAAGAAGAAGAAGAAGAAGAAGAAGAAGAAGAAGAAGAAGAAGAAGAAGAAGAAGAAGAAGAAGAACAGGGCACCAAAAAGGTCTTGGGCCTTTGCCAGAGCCCACATAGCAGGAACATTTGCAGTTGCCTGCATGACATCATATTTGTATATGTGGTAAAATGCTTCACTGTATGCATTGCATGTGCATAAAGGTGAGGTGAAGGTTGCTATGGGAACCTGAAGTCTTAATTTCTTGACTTGAGTATCTGAAACAACAAACTTGGCACGCACACACCCAACACTATTTCATATGACATCCCACATAACGTGGAGGAAAGCAGCCGTGTTGAAGAGAGTTAGTAAAAGAAAAAGCAAATGTGAAGATGAGTGAGAATTGCAACGTCTCGTGTAAGTTTGGTGGAAGATTTTAATGGAAGCTTATAACAGAGATTCGGGAGATTCAAGCATTACATTTAATAAGACTCCGTCTACACAGTTACTCAGCCTAATCTTGCTTTAATCTTAGGAAGATTAAGTTGGGGAAGATGGCATGATAGAGGTTTTGTAAAATTGTGCATGCTACAGAGCAAGTAAAAGATACATTTCTCCCTCCCTCATAATACAACAAACGGAGCCCTTCCGTTAAATCGGCCGACAGTAGAATCGGGACAGACACACAAAAAGTACTTCTTCAGGCAAACACAAGATGTGGTGAAGCTGGAAGTGGGCATGAAAGAGAAAGTTTTAAGCAAGCGTCTAAGGCATAGCACCATAGATCAGTGGAGGCTGGTTCATTATGCCAATGGGACGCTGTCCCACTAACCTCAGTCTGCCCTGAAGACAGCCTCCACCTGCCTGCATCAAATGTCTCTTATTAAAGATGCAGGCTATGTTTTCCCAAAATCCTCTGAATTGTTGTCAGATAGTTTCCAGATTAATTTTCAGACTGAGATGTGATGAGCATTTGAAAGTTGGTGGGTGGCTAGGTAGGTAGATAACACTGGAGCCAAAATGTCATGGAATGCAAGCAGTTATAGCCTTTGGCATTTCTATGCAAGGACAAAACAATATATGAAATAAGCTGAGAAATTATTCACAACAGCAGTAATTGGTGAGAACACAATCTTCCTACCTTCGCTGTGCTAATTTAACACCTGTCAAAGGACACAACGTTAATAAACAGTGAAGCTAATAGCAACTACTCATCCAACACACTCACTGCTGCGGAATTGCTGAACAGGGAACACCTGGAGCGTCTTAGCGATTAATGCGGGGCACAACACAGCTCAAGTTACACACTTTTAGGCTGCAGGCTCCATCATACTTGCTCCAAATTGAGGCCCATTGAAACCAATGGGAATTACTATGATGCAAAAAAATGGTTAGCACAGGGCTGTTATGGTTGACTGAATTTTGCAGGAAGTGAATTATATGCTTACCCCCTCCCCCTACCCGAAATCAAGAGAATTTAAAAAGTGCTTAGCTTTGGCAATGATCTCTTGCTAACATCTGCTGAAAAAGCTGCTGTAAGAAGGTACAGGAGCAAAGGCTTGTAAAGTTGGCAATCCTAGATAAGTCTAGTTTTATCATGGGTTGGATCCAGACTAATTATTTTAGCTGGATTTAATTCTCATTGAAATTAATGGGGCAAGTTAGTCATTACTTGTGCCATTGATTTCAGTGGGAACTATGTCCAACAAACTTAGTTCACATCCCCCTCAATTAATTTACTCGGAAGTGACTGATTTAAACTTACAAAACAATCCTATAAATATTTACTCAGAAATAAGTCTCCTTGAGTTTAATAGGGCTCACTTCCAGGTAATTGGATGTAGGATTGCAGCCATAACTTTCCCCCCTTTCTATGTGCAGTTTAGTCAAGCCTGTGAACTGATTTTGATTTAGATAAAACATTTTGTTTTCTTTATCCTCTTGTAGGTCATTCATACGATGAGAGCCATTGACAAAGATGATCCTAAAAATGGACACTATTTTGTTTACAACCTTCCACAGGAAATGGTGAACAATCCAAATTTCACAATTGAGAAAAATCAAGGTAAATATATATAATGCATAAATATAACACAATAGAGTATCATGTGCCCTGTTTTGTTTCTTTCTGCTTGCTTTGTTTTGTTTATTTTGCAAATGTCTCTTTCTCTTCACAAATGAGAATTTGGCTTCAGTCTTTTTCAAAATGTCTGGGACTGGTGCTGAAAGTCACAACTTGGGTTAGAATGATTTTAAGATATGGTAGTCACCAAGGAATTTAAACCTTCCTAGGACAGATTTATTTTCTAATTGGATTGTGGCTAATTCTGAAGTGCTGGAAATATCTAGTGTATTGATTTTTTTGTTAACATCATGTAGGGATCAGCATATTTCCCCTGTTCTGTTCCTTCTCTGTTCTGTTGGTTAGGTCTGTTCTCCATTCCACTCCTCTTGAATTTTTATGTTACAAGGACATTTTTAAAAAATGCATAGAGGAGGTCACTGTTTGTGTATTTGGAATGTATCACAAAGACGTCTATGTATATATACAACAGCATATGCAGTGCTATTTTTTCTAGGAAAAGAGGTGCCAGAACTCACCAGGAACACCTCCCTTGTTTTCTTATAATGGCAATGGCATCCACCTGAAAGGTGCTGGAACTGAATTCTGGTGAATTCCTGCTGGAAAAAATCCCTGAACATATGTAGAGGTCTTTTATATTCTGAGCGATAGTGGAAAAGGAAGAAACACATAGGTGTACATAGCCATTTTCTTTCTTCATTGAATAAGTAGTTTTATAGAAGCTACTGTTGAGCTTTCACTCTAAAGTGGAAGGAGTAGAAATTTGTGATTAGGTTTGACATATAACAGCTTGACATTTGGGCATCTAGATGTAAATAAGGAATGGAATAACAATGAAAAATTATGTACTATGTTATGATATTGAAATTGTGTGCTTATTAATTCAAAGTGATGCTTTTAATGTATAAAGTCTTGTGCAGTTCAGGATTCAAATACCTCTAGGACCACCTCTCCCCACATGAACTGACCTGGACCCTGTGATCATTGTCTGAGGTCCTTCTCCTTGTGCTTCCTCCACAGGAGGCCTGGAAGGTGGCAATATGAACATAGCCCTTTCAAGCAGTAGCTCCCTGCCCATGGGATGCTCTTCCCAGGGAGACACACTTGGCTTTTCCCTTTCCCTTACCCTTTTCCCTTTACCACATATATTCCCAATCAACCACTTCAGTCAATGGAACTGACACAGTTACAGGTACTACACAATACCTGTTCCGCATCTGTAAGAACTTGACATTTTAGTGTGGCAGCACCTACAGTTTAGAACTCCCTGTCAATTGATATCAGAAAAGTGCCTTCAATGTATTCTTTTCAGTGCCTGCTGAAAACATTTTTGATTGGACAAGGCTACCCAAATTTTCAGAAAGCTGATGCAAGATTTAATCTGCTTTCAATGTATCGTTATTTTAACTTTATAAAAGTCTTAAATTATTGTTGTTCATTCTTCTTATTGATAATTTCATTGTTTTATCTTTTTTTGTAAACCAATTTGAGGCTCTTAACAACCAAGGAGATTGTAAATTTTATGAACTAAATAAACAGACCCATTGAAATTAATAGACATGACTAACTTAGGTCCCTTAGGTGGGTTTACTCTGAATATGACTAACATTGAGTAACATTGAGTCAAAGGACTCAGTGACTCCTCAAATAGAAACCTATCTTGATGCAAAGCCAGCTTGAGTAAAGGAGAATTAGTATCAAGCATGTACTAAAAAAGGGAGGGGGGCAATAAAGTTGTTAGGTCAGCAAAGTTTGAAGGACAACTTACCTTAGCATTGCCATTTGAAAAGGAAGGGCACACTTTAATCCTGTCACACTCTAGAATTGTCATTTCATTCGCACCGTGGAAGGAAGGAGACAAATTTGGATCCCTTTTCTACTGTCATTGAGTTATAAAATTTACCCTGGCCTCATTTCCTGGCACACAGATTTACTTGAAGGTCAGGCAGCAAGTGAACAGTAAACAGTCTTGAAAGATAATTTTCTGAATGTGTGGATTGTCACATTAGGGACTGCTCTTCATTGGTTTGATTGATACAGTCGCCGGCTGCACTTAAGTCCCTTAAGCAGTGCATATCCATGGATGGCTCGTGTGTTGCATGTGTGCTGATGTGCAGCTGACTTGCTGAATCTTCACTCTGCCTCCGAAGCACCATTTCAGATTTCACTGGATTGGGGGTGGAGGATGGAGAGAGGAAAGCAGGGAGGGCAAAAAGGTTTTATGAGACAAGATTCTCAGTCAATGTTTTCAGTCAAGGTCTGATCTTTTATTTATTTGTTCAAAATTATTACGTTGTGTCCAACTAAGCCCTACTCAGAGTAAATCTATGGAAATTAAAGCACTTAAGTTGCCCATGTCCATTAATTTCAGCGGATCTACATTGAGTGGGACTAGCCTTGGCAAAAAACCTGCATTTATTTTTTAAATGGAAGAACGTGGACTAATATGGGGCAAAGCTAAAGATTTTGCCAGCAAAATGTCCCAGTCTTGTACCATCAGGACGTGTCTTCCCCACCCCTTCATAATCAGGGGAGCAACATTTTTGTTTTGAAAGGCAACATTTTATCACCAGTCCTCACATATTTAAGGGTGAATCAAATGCTCCAGTACAGAATGGGAAACACCTTGGCTTAATAGCAGGGGCTGTAGTTTATCACAAGAAGGTGAGACAGCTGTTTGATGCAGCTGCAAAATTGGCTAAGGCAACTTGCAGTTGGGTGTTGTGGTTAGAATGTCGCCCTAGAACCAGGCAGACCAGGGTTCAAATTCCCCCCCTTGGCCAAGATGCTCACTGGGTGACCTTGGGCCAGTAACTTCCTCTCAGTCTAACCTACCCCCACAGGCTTGCTGTGAGGATAAAATGGGGAGGAGGAAAACTATGTATGCCACCTTGAGCTCCTTGGAGGAAAGCTGGGATACAAATATAAATGCAATAAATAAAACCAAAACAAACAAATTCTAGAACCATTGTTTTTTAAAAAATGCATGAAGTAATAGCTCTATCCCCCTCACCCACCTACCACTAGTCAGACCTCATCTGGAGGAATGGGACCAGTTTCCTGCATGTAAAGACATAGACATACTGGAATAGGTTCAGAGGAGGGAAATATAGATGGTCACGGGTATGGAAAACAAGGCATATAAGGAAAAGTTCAAGGAAATGGACATGGTTAATCTGGGGAAGAGAGGGTTTTATATGGGGTAGGGGGGCAGGGAGGTGGCAGTGACATGAAACCAGTCTTCAAATACCTGCAGGATTCTCTGAATCCCTGTAGGCAAGACACCAGCTAATTTGAAGACTGGGAGAAATCATGTGATGGTAAGAGCAATCTTCAGTCAATGTGTTGTTGAATGACAACTCCTATTGTCCCTGAGCTTTAATCATGCTGACTGAGGCTGATGCGAGTCAAACAACATCTGCAATAGCCACATTGGCTATTGCTGGCCTCTTCCTTGATGGAGACCTTCATATACATACCAGGCAGTAATCTGTTGCTGATACTCTAGATTTCAAGAATCAAAAAGTATCAATATCTGTTCCACCTTCTATGATACTTTGAATCATAAAATATTGTTGACCATATTAATTCTGCTCAGTTAGTTACTTCTACTCAAAGTAGACCCATTGATGTTAAAGGACATGATTAACTTTGATTCATTAATTTCAGTGGGTTCTGCTCTGAGTTGAATTTAGTTGGATGCAACCCTACATTCTACATTATACTGCAATCAGTGGAATTTAACTTCCATGTAAGTGTCTAGAAACAGCAAGCTAGTGTAACAGAACATGCAAGTCATTTGAATTTCTCTTTGAGCTTTGTGAGCAGTCCATACCACTTATTAACCTTCCCCCTCCAATCCCAACCAAAGTTGTTTGCAGAATGGCACAGGAACACAGACCTCTCTAATTGTTTATATCCTCCAACAAATATGTGCAATGCTATTTTTGTGTGACTAATTGTACTGCATTAAGGAAGTAACCTTTTTTTCTGGAAGAGCAATGTCAAAGCCTGCTTTCAGAATGGTATGCTGTCCTTTTCTTAATCATCATTATGTTTCTAATGGGTTTTGATGCACACATATTGAAGGATACCCTTGTCCGTAAAACAGCTCCCTGCTTCCTGGGTTATAATTTCTATTTCACTTCAAATTAATGTTGAATGATTTTTTGATTATTATTTTTAAGAACACTAACTACCTTATTGTAGAACACACACACACACACACACACACACACACACACATTTTATTTTAACATCTGTGGAGCCTGTGGCCCTGCAGGAATTCATCCCTGATGTCTAGGGTGTGGGTATGGTTGTGGGTGGCTGGGTGTTCACATGCATGCACGTTCTATGAGCTAGTCTGATTTTGACCTCTGGGGTCTTATGTGGCTCAGGACCGCCTCTTTCAATATGAACCAACCTGGACTCTGCAATCTTCATCTGAGGCTATTCTTAGTGTGCCTCCTCCATGGGAAGTCTAGAGGATGGCAACATGAAAATAAGCCTTCTCTGTGGCAGCTGTGCATTTCTGGAATGCTCTATCCCAACGTGCCTGGCACTGTCATTGCACCAGGCAAAAACATGTTTTTTTTCCCATCAGGCACTTGTCTTTTAATTATTTGTGACATTTTTGCATGTGCAGGATGCTTTAACTTTGGTATCCTTTTTTTAAAAAAACCCACCAACAATCTTTTGGATTGTTTTTCTTTAATGCTGGTTTTAATGCATTTACATGTTTCTTTTTTTCTTAAAACATTGTAAATTCTTTTGAGCTGTCATATGAAAAATACAACAACAAGAAATGATGATGATGATGATGATGATGTGCCAAGAAAAGGTTGCAGTATACTCCTGCATACCCATCCTTCAGCATCAGCAAATTAAAAACAGTTAAATTATAGTCACAGGAATAGAATGGCTCCTGAAAACACATTTCAGGTGTCAAAGGCCAGGGTACAGAAGTGCATTTTCAGTTCTATTTTATACATTTTATGTACATTTTTATCTAATATATGCATTTGTGTTTGCATTTTTTAGTTTGAGATCTTCATCACAAACTTGTAAGTGTGCATAATGAAGGACGTTGCATATTGTTTTGAGTAGTGTGAATTTTCTAAGTTTGCAGTGAACTAAATTTCTTATAAGGCTTGCATTTCCTGGGTAAAGTGAATGCTCCTGAATTTCTAAGGGATTTCATTGACTGCTCTGCTTTTTTACCTAGGTAAGAGAGTTGGGTGACCACAATTTTGTGAGTAAGAATGAATTTTAGGTTCAATTATCTTCCTTATCATACTAACAGAATCTTGGCAGGGATCCCCAACCTTGTGCTGAATATTCTCATAAAGGAGAGGAAATATGCAGAATTGCCATTTCAATTTCCATTCCACTTATGTGTCCATAAGGCATCAAATTAGACACAAACTACAGTGGCTTTTGAGACAAACAGCTTATCGGGTGGTAGAATGGTTCTTGGACTGTACCAATTTCGACATAGCAGGTGTCACATGGGTAGAGGTTTTCAAGCACTATGTCATTTTAGGCTGAGTGACTGGATGCTTCCTACTGAAAGACTATTCATGCACACAGAAATTAGGTTAGCAGAGAGGCTAGGTTAAGTGTTTGCTATGTAGGGAGCTTTATTTATATGAGGGAGTTTTCAAATATTCAGTCCCTTTCCCACCCACTGTCTGAAGTGGATAGAAATAGTTTTATCTTGTGATACACAGTTTGTCAAAAGAGCCTCTTATTTCACCATAGGTAGAATAAGACCAATCAGCAGTTATTTGAATGAATTATAGGCACTGTAAATGCAAGCCTTCCCACAGATTCAAGCGCCAGGAACCCCAGGTGTATGAAATTGCTTTATAAGAAAATAGACCATTGGCACATCTGGTCCAGTATTATCTACTCTGACTGGCAGTGGCTCTCCAGGGTTTAAGGTTTGCCATTACATGCTGCCTGGTCCTTTTAAATGTAGAGGACAAGGATTAAAGCTGGGACCTCCTGCATGCAGAGAATATGCTTTGTCAGTGAGCTGCAAAAGAGTTTGGCCAGCTGCTGGTTTGAAGGGCCCCTTGGCAAGGCATTCTTTGGTGAGGCCCCTTCGCCACTGGCCTTAACTGCTGACAGTAGCAAAATGCAGCAGAGTTGACATTTTAATTTCCACAAATACTCTGGAGTACAGTGGTACCTCAGGTTAACTACTTAATTCGTTCCGGAGGTCCGTACTTAACCTGAAACTGTACTTAACCTGAAGCACCACTTTAGCTAATGGGGCCTCCTGCTGCTGCTGCTGCGCCGCCGGAGCACAATTTCTGTTCTCATCCTGAAGCAAAGTTCTTAACCTGAAGCACTATTTCTGGGTTAGCGGAGTCTGTAACCTGAAGTGTATGTAACCTGAAGCATATGTAACCTGAGGTACCACTGTAATGCTACATTGGGGGCATTGTGAGGAATTAAAGTTGTATCTCGACTTAGCAGCTGGACAGAGAAAATAAAACAATATTGAGCTTTGCCAGGGTGTTTGGCCCTGAGAACTGTCCAGTGATGCCAGGTGCTGATGCCAGTCCTGGCCAGTGGTGAGAGGAGTTAAGTAGCATTGATATGTATGTGGGGTGTGAAGAATCATTCGTTTCACCTGCTTTTTGAAATACATTGCGTTTGAAATACATTTTAGAACAGGGTAGAAAGCCCTTTCCAGCCAGAGGGCTGCAACCTTGTGGGGGCCGCTTGCCAATAGTGGGCAGGGCCAGAGGAGAAAAATGGGTGGGACAATGGAGACTATTTTTTGCCCATTGTACAGTAGGCTATATCCCAGACACACACATGTCAGGTGTTTCTTCACACACACAACTCTTCATCTAGAGAAGCAAGAGGTATGATCACAGTTCCAGATAGGCAACATCGCTTGAGGAGATGCCTGCTCCTTGTGATATTCGTAGAAATTGTTTATTCTACAACTCCTTTAAGCAGAACAGATGCCCACTTCTCAGATCAACAATTGTATGCAGACAAATCAGGCTGTGATCCGAATCTCTCTCCCCTCCCCACCTTAACTCTGTCAACAGGGCTTTTGTGATTAGTGAAGATACCATCTCTTCCACAGCCCTGCCACACATGATGAAGGAGGTAATAGTTGGAGGTGGGAGCAAGCAGTTCGGCCCTGATCAGGCCCAAAGTCATTGGGTGATGGCAGTGAGACTGGCTGAATATCCAATGGGTTTCAGGCTAGCCCCTCCCTGCCTCTAGTATGTCTTGTTTGGAGGCATTCCAACCTACCCAGTCCAAGGGGAATTTGGATTACTCATCCTATCTCTCCAAAACCACAAACCACATGCACACACCAAACCAGCATAAGATTTCGCCCTACTGTCTGTTCTGTCTAGCTAAAACCTCACTCACTCCTCTCCTGTACCCAGGATGCAGGCATCCAGCCAGACAGATCCCCCCTCCTCCGCCAAAAGCCAGAGGTAATCCATCAAGGTTTTCATTGGACTGGAAAGGCCAACCCGATGAATCAAGCTCACAAGGAAGGGGCATCTGGTAAGCTGTTTGTCCCTCTTTTAGGCATCCTTAGGCTGTTCTTCAGTAGTGCTGTTTTGGGGGTTGGGTTCTCCATTAGGTTGTGGTTGAGACTCCCCTCTAGCAATGTCCCAAGACTGCAGATTTATTTACACTTATATGCAACCTGAGCCTACAATAGAGGGGATCGCTGCATTAAGGGTCTTGTTTCTCCCATAGCCACAGCTTTGGATTCAAACAGAAATTGGCCATGGCTATCTCTCTGGATTTCCAGCTTGTTGCTTTTTGCATTCAGGTTCTAGTTCACACAACTGCCTAACCTCTCTAATCTAAAATGTTTAAAGGGAAAATATTCCACTAGACTGCCACTTCCAGTCATAAGTGAATCTCACTAAATGACAAATTAACCTCTGTATTTTATGGGAAATATTTTGCCACACCAAATTGTAAAACAAACAAACAATGACCCCAGTTTTAATATATTTAACACTATAACCCCAGTTTTAATAGATTTAAGAACACATTTTGTAATACAACATATAGTGCTATAAGCAAGTGAAGGTGTCCTATGAAATGAATATATCTTGTATATTCTTTATTCCTTTTCCTTTCTTGCATTATATATATATAGTAGCCAACCATTTCATCTGGATTTGGAGTGTTGCTGTACTGGATATTATCCAACTGTGGCTTGCTAGAGAGAATTTGAATTATTTTCTCTGTGACCTGCCCAGCTGTATTTTTCTCCTCCTTTGCTAACCATTGGGGTCTAGTACATGATGAATCAGTGGATATCCTGCAAAAAGCTTACATCTGAAGTACTGCAAAGCAGGCCTGGGCAGTGGGGGTGGGGGGGAGTACAATGTAGAGGCATTTAAATGGTTGCCTACCATTGTCCCCATGCAACTGATAAAAATCTTTGTGTACACTGTAGTTCTTTGGCAATCTATATAATCACTTATCTCTGACTTTCATGGCAGATGTGTGCTTGTTTTAGCCCTAGTGATAGAGTTGGCAACTATGTTGGGCATTCTATACAATGAAATTTTCTTGGAGAGTGTGTGTTTATACTGCAAAACAATGGCGAAGCAAAGCAAGAATCTCAAGGATACTAACTGCATGCTCTTCTAAGGAGTACTTCACACAATAATATTATGATTCGAGCATGCTTTGTTTTCAGAAGTGCTTTTTCCCCTGGAAAGGACAAACTCATTTTTATTGTTCCAGACATTCCCCCCTCCCATACTCAAGAAGGCCTTGCATTCTACTATATTCATATTTATCATATTCCTCAGAAAATAAGAGCCCACTGAATCAGATTAAAAAGTTCACCTAGGCCAGACAAATGCATCCAATAATCCCTCAATGTTGAATGCATAATACCTTCCCTTCACCTGGTGCTCCCTTATACTGCTTCTGAATCTGGAGATATTTATACTGAAAATATTTTATTTTTCTCAATCAGGCATAGGCAAACTTGGCCCTCCAGATGTTTTGGGACTACAACTCCCATCATCCCTAGCTAACAAGACCAGTGGTCAAGGATGATGGACCTATAGTCCCAAAACATCTGGAGGGCTGAGGGCCTCTGCTTGTTTTAAATCATTTCTATACCACTTCATTCATTCATTCATTCATTCATTATTTTTTAAAGCATTCCATAGGTAGGTCAAATATTCAGCTGGCAGGTTGCTCACTGGAGGAAGACGGTTTGAGCGTATTGTCCCGATCCTGGCCCAACTGCACTGGCTACCAATTTGTATCTGGGCCCAATTGAAAGTGCTGGTTTTGATCTATAAAGCCTTAAATGGCTCAGGACCACAATACCTCAAGGACCGCATCTTCCCATATGAACCAAACCAGTCCCTGAGATCATCTGCGGAGGCCCTTCTTCATGTGCCTGCTCCTCAAGAGGTCAGGAGGGTGGCAACATGAAAACGGGCCTTCTCTGCAGAGGCTCCCGGTTTATGGAATGCTCTCCCCAGGGAAGTTCGCCTGGCACCTTCAATATACACCTTTAGACCCCAGGCAAAAATGTTCCTTTTTAACCAGGCCTTTGGTTGATCTTATTGACACCCAATACCCTTTTAGAATGTGGCTTTTTTTTTGGGGGGGGGGAGTTATTGGGTTATTGTTTTTGGTTTGATTTTATATGTTGTGGTTTTGTTTGTGAACCGCCCTGAGACCTCCGGGTATAGGGCGGTGTATAAATTGAAATAATAATAATAATAATAATAATAATAATAATAATAATAATAATAATAATATCTTATTTACAGTGCTATAATTTACAGGAAAACAATATGGATTTTTTAAAAGAAAAACAGCAAGTGGATCACTCTTGCTTAACAGGGAGCAACAAGACAGTGGAGAGGTTGTCATAGTGCAAGCACAAAAGGAAGAAGTGTTAGATTGGTTCTGTATGTGTGTTTGCACAGCTCAGGCTCCCTGCTGCCTCCCAGTAAGCAAGAGGAATCCCATACCCACCAACATTCTGACCCCTGAATCTGGGACACCATGCCAGGGGTAGCAGCAACAAGGAGAAAGAGACCACTTCCTCGGTGATGGCCCAACTCTGCTAGGTCTGACCTGGGGGCAGCGGCAGTTGAGAGAAGGGGCCCTAGCAGTGGCAGTGGCAGCTGCACCTCTACTCTGCTGGGCTAAAGTGTGCAAGCTCAGCACTGCTGGGCCACAGCTCCACTCCCGTGTCAGGCCTGACCCTGGGGCGGGGGCAGCCTCTCCTCTGCTGGGCTCCAGTGTGTGAAGGAGGCAAGGACAGCCCCTGTGGGGAGATCATCCTCACAGCGGCAGTGATTCTGGCAGCTCCTGCAGTGGACAGAGCAGAGCTGCTGGAGCCTGTGCCTCACTTGGGGCTGGACTTTGGCAGTGGCAGCCATGGAGAGGTTTGGCTGGCTCATCCTCCTCCCCGATATCAGTGAGACATTCCTAGACTGAAACGGAAGCCAAAAAGGCTTCTGTGAATCTGGGATGTTCCTGTAAAATCAGGGGGTTAGAGGGTATGAACCCACCTACTAATAAGCCAGTAAGTTACTTCTGGACTTTTATATAGTGATTAGAGAAAGAGCTCTGAGGGACCTCCTAGGAAAAGGATATCCCCACCCTTCCAGCTTCTAAAGAGTTAGCAAACCCGATCACAAAAATAGTAGAACTGCAGCTATGTTGGAAGTGACCGTGTAAAATATGCTTGATTACTACTCTCTTGGACTAAAGGTCAGAGAAAAGTTTCAGAATACTTAAGAAACAATTATCTAAAGTTCAGATTTTCTGAAAGGAACAGAACTGGAAATTATACAGACAATTATCTAAAGTTCATTTTTTTTCCAACGGAGGCAGTGGAAGGTTAAAAATTACCAGCTCTTTACTGTGGTATTCCCTCCACACTCTTGTATTTAGCTGTGATGGAGTCAATATTATAAAACAGTGGGTGACTCCATTTTATGTTCTAATATGGGGAAGGGGAGATTAAGATGACAAGTCTAATGCTTGTTTTATATATTCATATTAAATTATTTTTTTGAAAAAAGTGCAGTATATTATAAGAACATTTGTTAGCATATATAGAGAATTTCATTTAGCCCACATGTTTAGGTGAAGCGACCTAATTCAAATCACCCGGGCTAATACATGCTTTATATTTTGTTTTAAATGTAGCTTCCATTTTTATGACTGGTTTTTTGGGGGGGTGGGGTGGGGGGTGATATTGTATATTACCTTGGAACGATTGTATAGAAGGTTACTAATAATAGGATCAGAATGTAAATGTCTTTCAAATTATAAATATCACTGAATTTTGTGATATAATCCCCCTGCCCTGGCAAAATGAACACACCAAAATGTGTAAAATAAATAAATACATTTATATAAATAAATAATTTAGAGATGCATACAATGAGAGAAAAGTTTTACTTTGTGATAAGATACCATTGAAGTACACACACACACACACACACACACACACAAACACACACACACATCATCACATGCACAGATGTGGTGGAATGGATTTATGAATAAAACGGCATTGGCATAGTCACAGAGCAGAAGGAGAGTGATTCCTATGTTTGCTATAGTGATGTTATCAACACAGGTTGCTTTCTGCCTTTGTGGGCAAAGATAGCATAATGGGGTGGGGAGGGAAAACTGATGGTGGAAGAATAGCCAGATGCAAAGTGTCAGCCAGGGTTGAAGGTGGGGGTGAAGTTGGAAAGAAAATAACTACACCAGCTTCTTGGGTGGTGTCTTTTCTTTCTCTTTCTGGGGACATATTAGGGAAACAGAAAGTCTTTGAATCTTGCAGATTCAGAGCCTCCCTTAATCACTTCAACACTCTCCCCCTCCCCACCACCAACTGATGGGGATGTTATGGAGTGTTTCATGGCAACTACAAGGAAGCTGCCAGGGCAGACCTTATCTGTCTGTGGACCTTTTCTCCAGAACTGAGAAGAAGATGCCTAATTCCTCTAGGATGCCCTCTCAGTGATCATAGGATTGCAACAGGAATTGCTTATTGTTATTCATAACTGAAGCTTAAGGAAAGGAATCTCAAGAAAGGAGATTCCTACTAAAAATTAAGAAGATCTTTCTAACTGCTCAGAGGTGGAATGGACTACCTCGAAAGGTGATGGACTTGCCTTCTTTAGAAGTTTTTAACCAGATCTCTCAGGGAATATTTAGCTGTTATTCCTGGATTGTAGGGGGCTGAACTAGTTGGCTTTTGGAGACCTTTCAGACTCTACAGTTCTATGATTCTAGAAAACTGAGCTAACAGTTCTCAAAGAAACTTATTTTGCTTGGATTTTGCCTCCATTCACCTTTTTGGTAAGTTGCCAGTTTACCACAAGGGGGAGGGTAGCTTACCTTTCTGTGCTCTGAATACTTTGAGAGGGGAAACATTGCTTCAGGTATCAGTGTATGACCTTTCTTACATTGTACCCTGTTTTTAATTTGTTTTAAAAGAACATTGTGAATGCCTGAGTGGCCCAGATCCAAGATACTCAACCTCCAAAGAAAAGCAGACTCTCTCTCTCTCTCTCTCTCTCTCTCTCTCTCTCTCTCTATATATATATATATATATATATATATATATATATACAGGGAAGATGTTTTGTTGTTAGTCACTTCTGATTACACAGGCATTGTCCAATAGGTCCTTCTGACACTTGCAGAATAACATTTCTTATAAGTGCTCACTATTCAGAACTCTTACTGGAGGTAATGGGGTATCACAATTTCCTGGAAATAAATAGGTTTAGTTTGTGTGCTTAAAACTATTACTTCCCCTATGAAAGATAAACTGGGTATGGGTGTGGGGGCAGCCTTTGGATTCTCTTTAGCAACTAACTGTCACCATTTGACATTTAGGTCCAATAAAACAATCTCCCAGAAAGAGGCATTGACTGTCACATCATAGCTCACTAAATCTACGTTGTGCACAGTCATGTTGGTTTGACATGTGGCATATTATGATGTAAGAGGTGTAGGATGATTGGTGAGCTGCAGTTTTAGACCTTTTATTAAAAACAACAACAACAACTTACAGATATCTAATATGAAATTTGATAGCAGCCATTCATTTGGTTTCCAGAACACACACTGCAAATTTTTGATGTTCACGGAAAGCAGATCACTTTGAATTATCCATGAATGTGTCTGCACACATACAGCTTGGTTATCGTAAATCAGCCTCAAAATATCATAAAGCTGCATAATTTATTTACCGATTATTTTAATAAGCCTTCTGGCTGAACAGAACATTTTTGTCTTTATTGTTAGGCTTATGTAAAAATCTTTCTCGTAAAAAGAATATCGTGCATGATCTGCGTGACTTTGCTTTGTTGAACCTAAAGTACTCTGCAAAACATGTACTTCTCTCTGATCTGTTTGGGTGCCTAACTTTTTGTTTCGGCTTCTGTTGTTGAAAAAAGCAGTACATCACTGAGGCACACCATAGGTTCTTCGCCTTAGTGATGCATTCACGTGGACAAACGTAAAAAGTGGACACGGTTATAGAGTGAGACTTGTGTAATAAGCTATTTGTGAGATGCAGATACAACTCAGGCAATATTAACCCTGAATCAGATTTGATTAATCTTCTTCCCCAATCCAGTACAGTGCATGCAGGGGAGGGAGTGCCGACCTGTTCACCATGCCTACATGTTGTTTCCAGCATCCCCAGGGGATGCTAATTAACCCTAATTCTAATTTATCTATGCAGATTTTGTATTCGTCAAAAAAAATTTCTAACTACTTTAAGGTTTTCTCTATAATCACGAGGTATATTAATTGTGTGAAATAAATAAAATAACGGGAATATAGTACACCTCACCATTGGGTAGAAGACAGTGACCTAACCAGGTGATCTATGTACCTGCTCATTCCATGATACAGGCAATAACTGCTGGTCAGTGTTGCCATACAATCATAGAATTGTGGAATTGGAAAGGGCCTAAGGGTCATCTAGTCCAACCCCCTGAAATGGAGGAATCCTAAGTAATGCATCCATGATAGATGGTCATCCAACCTCTGCTTAAAATTCTCCAAGGAAGGAGAGTCAACCCCCTTTCTGTTCACGTATCAAACAGCTCTTACTGTCAAAAAGCTGAGTGGGTTCCAGCACCTCTTTTTCTAGAAAAATAGCACTGATTGGGTTGATGCCTCTTCATTAACGAACATTATGGACTGCAGTACTGTTGTTCCTTAGATATCGTTGATTCTCCACTCAATGTAGTTTGACACACATGAATCAAAATAATCTGATCTCACCTTTGTTTGTATGGATGTTCTGCGGTTTTTTCCCATCAATAAAATTGAAATCATACACTGTGGCCTGTGATCCAGGAAGCCCCCAGTTCAAATCTCATTTCAGCCATTAGCTCATTCGGTGGTAGAATAACTTAGTTCCTAAGCTAAGGCCCCCCAGATATAACTATTTTCATTTCATGTTGTCTAACTTTTCCCCATGTGTAAAGAAATCTACTTCATCACAGCCCTTGAGATTTCCAGCTGCAAAGTTTCCAATTAAAAAACAACTTTCTTTATGTTCAGAATTAACAAATCCAGCACAGATAATTTATAGTACAGGCTTTAATGCCATTAATGATTTGATCTTTCTAAGAACATTTTTTAAAAATGAAAAGAAAGAGAAGGGCAGAAAAGTAGCTAGCTAGGTAGAAGGTTACACAGCAGGGAAATCTACAGATCTCTAAATATTAAAGGCAGTACTGTGAATTGAAGAAATATCAGGTACACACACAAAAGGGCACTTCAGTGTAAACTGATCCATGGACTTTAAAAGTTCTAAATTACAATTATGGTCTGATGCCAAGGCCCAGAACCATCAGGCAGAGTGAATCAATGGCTTCAAGCTGCAGATATTGGAGAACAAAAGCCACAACTCTGGGATGTCCTTCCTTAAATACCTCCCTGTCATTTCCTTTTATTGCCACATGCCGTCTTCTGCCCCCCACCCCCTAAAATCTGTTTCACTGTCTCCAGTGTGCTGGCGGATGCTCTCCCATCACCAGTCTTGAAACTCTAACCACTAGTACACTTGAATTCTTTTACATCAAATGGGTAGGCCCACCATCTTGCTCTTTGCCCTGGAAAGCAATATGCCTTGTTTCAGACCTGCTAGGGTCCCCTGTTTGCACACCTTTACTCACATGGGCTTGCTGTTTCCAAGACTGCTCTCATGCTAGTTCAAGTATGCATAAAGTATTCCACTCATATGATTCATTTTTATATCCGCTTGCATGCCACACGTTTTAAAAACCTCCCAAGGGCATGAGGTGTCATCCCTGTGATCTGTAAATGTTGGGGCAACATTTTAGTGGCTAAATCTGGAATGTGGTGGGAGCCACTGAGGAGGAAGCAAAAGCCACACAAGTAAAAGCATGTTTTAAGAGGCCTAAGGCATACTTAATTACCAAATTAGAGCTTAGAGAGGCAATTCATGAATTAATTAATTAACCTCCAGTGTAGAGGAGGAAGCTGGCGGGCAGAAGTTCTCCTTGGATTGGTTGTAAGAAGACAGACAGGTGGGAGCTAACTGAGGGCAGACTGAGGTTAGTGGGGCAGTGCTACCTTCACCCTAATAACCAGCCTGCACTGGTTTGTGATGTAATGATGTTGTTGATGTTGTTTTAAATCCATACATATGCACATGAAAGGCACGGATGGCAACTTAACTTAGAACTCATAAGAATAGATCACAAAGCAAAGTGTGATATGTTTTGTGAACCAAGGGATGGTTAAGGAAAAGCATGATAATAAAGGATCAGCAGGTTAATTGGGGAGATGAGCAGACAGCGCCCTCTCAAGCACCTGTTTCCAAGCTAATTCATGCAGTAGCCTTGGTGTCTGCTCCTGTAGGAGCTGCCTGCTGTTTTCTGAGCTTCTAAGTTGTTGGTTGTTTTTTTTAAAAAAGCTCTCTACTGGGAAACAAAAGTAAATAAGATAAAGTGATTTTATTACTAAACAGGAAGGCTGGATTGCTTGAAAGTTTCAAATTGCAGAAGTCAGAAAAGGAAGACTTCCATGGATAGCACCTTGCAACACTGAAGTAGCACTTAGTGTATGAATGTGAGAAGTGGTTATTTTCCATTCCACCACATGCAGCCCAGTTTCTGTTCCACTACTGTCTGTCTTTTGCCCAAAACAACATTCAACTCAATTTCCACTCTGGCAAAATTAAGTAAGTTGCACAATTCATTAATTATGTGTACAGTGGTACCTCTGGTTATGAACACTTCTGGTTATGAATGCTTCAGGTTACGAGTTCCACTAACCCAGAAGTAGCTGCTCCTGGTTGCAAACTTTGCCCCAGGATGCAAACAGAAATTGTGCACCTCTGGCGCGTGTGCAGTGGGAGGCCCCATTAGTAAAAGCAAAAGCTCAAGATAAGAACAGTTTCAGCTTAACAATGGACCTCCAGAACGAATTAAGTTTGTAACCAGAGGTACCACTGTATTACCTACTGATATGGAGAACTAAAGATAATAAAAATGAGAAGCAGAAAGAATCCAAACTTCACATATTTGCCCATCCCTAAATTAATCTTAATCGACTGGTTCAGTCACCTACCCTTATCTTCTGGGGCTTGATTGGGATAAGACCTATGGCCCAGGTGAAGCCCTGCAGAGAGAAAAACAGTTTGTGTGAGTTTGTGTTGACTGGCCTAAATAATACTCAGAAATTTAATAATAGTTCTCAGAATTAAATAGGCTGTAAACCAGGCAGGCTGCATGCTAAGTGAATTTGAATAGAACTCTGTCTCTTAGAGACAAGATGGATCAGAGCTTACATACATAACTACTTAGGTGAGTTAGTGGAGGGAGTACTTTACATTAGCCCCTTCAGGTTATTGTACCAATAAAAAAATACAGCTGTTGTCAACAGAAAAGAAATGAATAATGTGTCATCCCATGAGTAATTTAACTGAATTCCATAACAAAACTGAACTGTTTCTCATGTATATATCAGTTTTGCCTGGATCTTTCTTCCCATGTGGTCATTCCCTGTTTTCTTGACTTTTTAAAGTAAGATTTTATTAAGACCTTTTATAATACAATACAATAAAAAACAAACAAATCAAAACAAAAACGAAAAAGAGAAAAAGAAGAATGTAGCGTCTTCTCTGACAGTCCTCTCTCCCCCCTGGGAGCTTCTCTTTCTTCTCCATCCCTGGGAGATTTTCCCTTCCCAGCCTTTCACACCAACCAGTGCCAGATTTACGTATAAACTAAACAAATGATAGCTTAGGGCCCCACTCTATTGGGCCCCCCCAAAAAAAATTAAAGGAAAAACAACAACTGGATGTACATTTTCAAAATCTAAGATAAAAAACAAATAAAATGGCTTTAGATACCTATTAGGGCCATAAATTACTATATAGCACATATTCAACACATAAAACAGTGACCATTTGTTGTTGACAAAGGACAGCTGGACATATAAAGGGCCCTATTACCTTCAGTAGCTGAGGGCCTCATCAAACCTAAATCTGGCCCTGACACCAACCATCCATCACCTTCATCTGTATGCAAACCCATCATTAACTCTGTGTAGAGGATTAAAAACAAACAAACACAAAAAGCAGAAGAAAACAAAAGCAAAAACAAAGCAAAAAGAGGAAAGGAAAGATAAGAAAGAGATAACAAAATATTAAAGGAATAAAAAAAAGAATTAGAAAGAGAAAGAAATGAGTAAAAATATTAAAAGAAACAAACTGATAGAAAATTATCAAAGCATTCTAAAGATAACGTTTTAGGGGGGATATATAGATGAACCATGCATACTCATTACATATTTTGGAAAGAATATAAATGTCAAACACATTGGATTGATTACAATAGCAGACTTGCAAAGTGAACAACAACCTTCCTTAAACCTTGGAGAGAGTCAGTGGCATGGTATCTAAATAAAAAACACTTGGAGTATCAGTATAAAGTTCAGGAAAACATACTTCTTCAAAAAGAAAATATGGTCTAAGTTCTTCTGGTGAGGAATTAATGAAAGAAATGAAGGGGATCCAGTCATCATATTTTTCTCTGGTAATGTCACCTCTGATTACTTTGCGATTATGTTGTGATAGTTGATCTACAAGCACAGCCTTCCAAACCCTATCATAGCACTTTGTATAGTTAACAAATGATCACTTCTCCATAAGATTGTGTTTTCCATCCAGGCTGCTGTCAAGAAATGGATTGTTAATGGCTTAAAGAAAATCTATTTATTTGTTCCTTGAAAAAAAAAATGATATCATGGCTAAGCCTGGATCTTTAACCATTGTAATATTCAAAATTTTAGAATTCCTGTGGAACACACCACCCCAAAATTTGTTTATGGTTTGATCCTCCCACCCTAAGTGGATGGAATGATTCTTGCACTTTTTCATTCCAGTAATTGATAAACAAGCTCCATTTCCCTACAAACTTTTCATTTATTAATCTGCTGTCTTTTACTCATTTTGTCAGTTTTCCTTTGGAACCTTTTCCCACACCTTAAAAAAGGCATGTGTATAGAAGGTGGTTTGAAATTTTCCCCAATTTTTGATTGTTTCCCATGATTTTAAACCCTTGGTGTTTAGTTAAACTTGCTACTTCTGGTCCTAACTACTATCACTGTGAGTCACATGGGGAATCATGGGTTGGAAGAAGAAGCCTTATCATAGCAGTAATTTCTAAAGGGAAAGACTAGAACCTCACTGTTCTAGTCTTCCTCTCTTATGGGGTGGGGCAAATCTGCCCCATCGAAGTGGTGTGAGAGCGACATTTGTAATATGAAGGTAAGAGAAAAAAGAAAATGTTCTGAAAGCAATGTGAGGAGCAGCACACTGTATGCTCCAGTTCTGTAACTGTTTTTCAGTATTGTTATTGTTTAACTGGAATACGAGAGTAATGGGAGAATGGACAATAAATGGAAGTTGGGATGATTAATGAATGGAATACTTAGACAACAGAAGCTGTTTATTGGACCTTTGCCCAGAACATTATTGTTCTTTCTTTAGGAAAACCGGGATCTCTTTTAGGTCTGGTGGAATATTATTTCTATTAACTAGCTGTTGTTTTTTATTGGATAAATGAATCTGAATCAGCATAAATCCAAGCACATCCATGGTAGCAGGATTCAAAATATTTTTTTCTGAATAAGTAGTTTAAAACTTTGATGAATTGTTAAGTAAGCAAATGGGGAAAACCTTTAGGAAAACCAGGATCTGCTGTAAGTCTAGCAAAACATTATTTCGATTAACTTCCTGCTACTCTTTATTTGAAGAAATGTATCAAATGAATCCAAATCAGCATAAACCCAAGGACATCCATGGCAGCAGGATTCAAAATAGCCTTCTGAGTAAAGCAGTAAAGTACCCTGATGACTTGTTAAGTAAGCAAATAAATCAAACCTTGTTACATTTTTGAAGTGTTGCCTGGCATACACAGAACTACTAATAAGAGGAGAAGGTTGGGTGGGATGCCGGGTGCCAGTAATCTAGGGTTACCTAATGTAATAGAAAAATCTCATACATCTTGCAGGAGAGTTGAATTCAGTAATTACCTGTGCGGTTCTTAGTTATTTGATTTATTGCTAACGCACAGTGGGTGTCATTAAATAAAGCCAACATTTACCTCACTCCAGTTTCTGCAGCACTGCCTATATTTTTCCTAGTAAATGGAAGACAGGCCTCTGTAAATTCAGCAATTGTGGGAGTTAAATGGTGATCGTTTTAATGATGTCAACTGTGCCTAAGAACTGTGAAAAAGGTAACAAGCTTCACTATGCAAAAACAGAAGGAATGATTAGGCAGTCAACTGTATGTTTGCCCAATTTCCATAGTGAAAGCTGTTGCATCAAAAGGCTCTCTGAGGGTTAAACTACCATTCTCATGATTCTTTGTGCTTTAAATGTGTTTTAATAGTGTCTTAAATGCATGATTTGGTTGCGATGACAACCCAATCCTCTGCTTGATGCAGGAAATCTATAGGTAGGGTAGCCCCAGCAGATAAATGTTCACCTTTTGTTTGAAGACCGCAAGTAAGGGAACACCTGCCCTGCAAATCTCTAGAAGTAATTGGTTCCATTGTCCAAATTGCATTTACTACCATGATGTTTATCCTTACGTTCAGTTGAAACCTCCCAACTTTTATAGACACTTTTTGGCTCTTAACCCCAACTCCTAAAAATGTGCTTTATGAAAACAATATAAATTCAACAAGCTTAACAGAAGACAGTTTTAAAACAGCCATAAAAGCATAATTAAGCTCACCTAAGAGAAGCAGGTAGCCAGACCCTCTAAGGATGAGGTTCATAACCTGAGTGTCACAACTTTAAAAGTCCTGTCTTGCAACCCAATCAAGTGTACCTCAGGGCAGGAGTGGGGGTGGAAAAAAGCTTCTGTTGACAAAAACAATAGGTAGCCACAATCACATAGAAGGAGATAGTCCTTAATATATCCCAGTCAGAGGTTTCTGCATGAAAACAACCTCTCTCTTCACCCACACAAGCAAGAGACACTACCACTGTTCAAGGACCCATTTCAGCTAGACAAAATTGCTCATGGAGTGTGCGGAGACGGCTTAGTGAATGTTGTGGCCTGGGAAGAGGGGGTGTAGCCTAGAGAGAGCCTCAAGGGCCTGATAGAGGGGCTTGGAAGACTGCATTTGACCTCTGGACCTGAGGTTCCCTATCCCTGCCAATTTCCAAAGAGCTCCAAATGAGGCTAATGATGGTAAGGAGAAAAATGAAGGCAGCAATGATGGTATACCAATTTATTCACGTCACATGCCATAAACTGGCAAAACGAAGAAGCACTTTTGTAAAACTATGAAAATGAACACAAAATAAGGTAAGTAGATTTGGCTCGGTCCTCATCAAAGAAAGCCTTGCATTCTGCAGCCTTAATCTGAAATAGATTATCCCCTTCTTTTCCAGATAACACCCTTAACATTCTAACAAAACATAATGGATTCAGCCGCCAGAAGCAAGAAGTCTATTTTCTACCTATTATAATCAGCGACAGTGGGAATCCGCCAATGAGCAGCACCAGCACCCTCACTATTAAGGTCTGTGGATGCAGCAACGAGGGTATTGCCCAGTCCTGCAATGCTGAAGCTTATGTGCTGCCTATTGGCCTCAGCATGGGAGCTTTAATAGCAATTCTAGCCTGCATCATTTTGCTGCTAGGTACGTATCCATTTACTGGTCAGAAAGACTTCCATATGGGAAAGGAGGATCTTTCAGCAGTTGAGCATATGCTTTACTTGCAAAAGCTCCCATTTTCAGTTGATTGTGTCTCTAGTAGTAGACCCAGTACTGAAGACCCTGGAAAGCCATTGCCAATCATAGTAGACAATTGGAGCAGTGCTTTAAACATGAGTGAGATTCACATGTTTCTGGTTCATAAATTGCTAAACAATATAGACAATTTTTTTCTGGAAGAAAAGGATGTGGCATTGAAAGAGGTAAGTGGCTAGTAGATTCAATAGCTTAGGTCCATTATTTGAAAAAGGATACACACTTAGTAACATCGAATATTCCCAGAAGCCAAGGGTAGTCAACATGATTCACTCCAAATGTTCTTGGAGAAAACTCTCATTATCTTTGACTATTCACCATATTGACTAGGGTTGATGTGAGTTCCCGTCTAGCATCATTTGGAGTGTGCCATGTTGACTGCTCCTGCCATAGGCCAACTCTTCACAAATGGTGACCTAGTGAAATTATCAGAGTCTACGGGGTATCCATTGAGGCCTGCCAAACGGAAGATGACTCCTCTGTTTTTCCTTAGCTAGTTAGCCAGACTCGAAAGTTTGGATAGTTTACTATACGGTTTTGGAGGGTTACATTTTGTATGATTAGTAGAACATTGTGTAAGGTCTCATGGGCAGTAAACTTGTACAGTACCCAAGTGCTTAGAACACAATTACAGTCAAAACATAGATAATTAGATCACCTGACACATTTTCTGTTTACATTTGAATACTTGTGAAGGCATCTAATTTTGACTGGCGCAGCAGCATTGGTGGAGACAATGTTCAATTCATTTCCTCATGCTTTCCCCCATCAATATCAAGTCTTCACTAAAGTCACTGTTAGCTCCCCTGAAGGGTAGAGACCAAAGCCTAATACAAACACTGCTACTACTACTATTACTACTACTCCCCACTGCTGCAGGGCAGTGCTTTCCACACACACCCCCGAGGAAACTCAAGGGCATGCGGTACTGGCACCTCTTTTTTGGGGGGGGGTTAAAAATGTGAATACTTACTGTAACAACTTCAAGGTGAGAACTGGCACCTGTTTTTCTCTAGGGGGAAAAACTGTTGCAGGGCTAATAACAACTTTTTTTGAGTAGTATCCAAAGTAGGAATGGGGTGGGAATTCAATTCAGTTAGCATTTAAATGTGAATTTGCACTTTCCAAAACAGTATGCAAACTGAAGCATCTGTCAAAATCTACACTTCTCCAAATTTTGCAATGTAGTTCTCCAACCAAGTCATGGGGCCCAGAATGTGTATACAGTGGATGCTCGGGTTGCAAATGTGATCCATGCGGGAAGCATGTTCGCAACCCGCAGCGTCCGCAACCCGCAGCACCGCATCTGCACATGCACGGGTTGCGATTCTGCACATGCGCAAGTGCCGAAACCCAGAAGTAACTCATTTTGGTACTTCCGGGTTCAGCACAGTGCGCAACCCGAAATCATGCAACCTGAAGCGTCTGTAACCCAAGGTACGACTGTACTAGAGTAAATTGTTGCATATAAATACATATATTTGTGGAAATAAGATACACAAATACATTCTATTGGGGAAATTACTTTGCAAAAATGTTTATATTCTGGAAATTCCATTAAAAATGTGTATGTGAGAAGAAATTTGCTTGGAAATGTTTTCACAAAGACTTAAAAAAATGCAAACTGATGTGGAAATGTGGAGAACTGAACTTAAGGTTGGAAAAATGATAAACTGAAAGAAACTGAAATTGACAGAGCAAAGCATTAGCTCCAAACACAAGTATCTGGAAATAAGCTTAATTTGAATTAACGCATCTGAAGTTGGGCTGCTCCTTTTCATAGCTGAGTAATGCTCTTTTCATCACACTTGAGAGTAGATGTCAATGACAGCAAAGCTCCCTCACAATGAGTGGCCTGCTTAAGCCATGTAGTCTAAGTTTGGAACATTCAGCTTAGATCTCCTTACTGGTAGGGTCCAATGGTGGAATGGAAGAACACAGGCTTGATAACTCTTCCTCCCAAGGTGAGGAGGAATAGCCTAGCTAAGCCTGACATGACAGTCTACTCTATGGTTTTAACCCCTTCATGCATTAGAGTTCAGACTCTGGATTATATGAGCCTATGTCAGATCCATTTAAAGGGGAAATTTGCCTTTGGGGTGCATAGGTTGATGCTGGAACTAAATGTTGGCAAATCAAGCGTCATGCCTTATTAGGAACTAGATCCACTTGACTATATTAACAATTTATTGCTTATGTCACTGATCACAAAGTTGTAAGATGTGAGAGGCTCTCAGTCAGGGAATACAGGTGAAAAGCTGTCCTCAATGTTGGCACCACTTCCTGACAAACTGCATTTCCTGACCTCGATCCTATCAAAGTCAGAGCAAGACAGGGATGCTCAGACTAGCAAGTGCCTCTCAGAACATTTTTTAAAAATGGGCCCTTTCCTTGAATTTCCTATTTCCTAGTTTCAGGGATCCCAAATTTCCTTCTCTCCAAAATTCATTTTACCTCATGTTCTAATAACCAAATTTCCAGTCAAGCCCTCATAGAAATATAAGCACCTTTTCACCCTCTGAGGAAATATTTTGCTTACGTTAAGAACTGCTTTCAAAGGTTGATCAGTTTTTGGTATTTCCTTTACAGTCATTGTGGTGCTGTTTGTGACACTGAGGAGACATAAAAACGAGCCTCTTATTATCAAAGACGATGAAGATGTGAGGGAAAACATCATCCGTTACGATGACGAAGGAGGTGGCGAAGAAGATACGGAAGCATTTGACATTGCAACTTTACAAAACCCTGATGGAATAAATGGATTTTTACCCCGCAAGGATATTAAACCCGATCTTCAATTTATGCCAAGGCAGGGACTGGCACCTGTTCCTAATGGTGTTGATGTTGATGAATTTATCAATGTAAGGCTCCATGAAGCTGATAATGACCCTACAGCTCCTCCATATGACTCGATTCAGATTTATGGGTATGAGGGGAGAGGCTCAGTAGCTGGTTCTCTAAGTTCCTTAGAGTCTTCAACATCAGACTCAGATCAGAATTTTGACTACCTCAGCGAATGGGGACCCCGTTTTAAAAGACTCGGGGAACTTTACTCAGTGGGAGAAAGTGACAAAGAAACTTGACAGTGGATTACAAACTTTTATTTTTTTCACTCTTGACTTAAGCGATCATGTAATATTCTAGGGCCACTGCTGTTAGTTATGACTAATGTGGCTTTTTGTTTAGGGGCAACTTTAGTGCCAGTCATCTTATAAAATCAACTACATTGTAATGTTGAACCAAAAAAGTACATAAATCAAAAGTATATGTTAGGAGGTCTGAGTCTTGTGGAGTGTGAAGTTAAGTACGTAGAGTGTCTAGAAGTCTTTGGATATTCTATATTCACATGACCACTCTGAAGATGGAGGTTTGGATCTTTGATCACCTTCAGTACGTGAAAGGAAAGGAAATGGAGAAGATAGGTGCTTTTCTACATAATGGACCTCTATGGATTTTTGCTTATGAAGAGCATCTTCTGATAGTCCATTGAAAGCTAATGGTTTGCTTCCACATTGCCAACAAAGATTTCACCACAAAAACAGAAAAAAGAATGTTAAAAGCAATATCTGGTCTTCTTTCCAATGCTGAATTTTTAAGAAAAGCATTGATAAAGTCCCTTTTGGCCTCAACTGTGCAGTGACTGTAAGTTGTACATAGGGTAATTCTTGGCCACAAAAACCACAGACTGAATATCATCTTCAAACATTGTGTCAAGCCTTAAAATATTCACATGTTCTTAATCTATTCCAGTGACAGGATTCAAAATCCACCATTGTGCAAATGTTCAAGTGGAGAAGAGACTAAAGTTCTCTACTTTTCAAACAAAATGGATTGTTTTCTAGAAGAATCACTCATTTCATCTACTTTGTCTTCTATAAGAAAAAGGAGGGAAATATGTGAAAGAAGATGGACTCATATACAAAAGCTGGTTTTATTGCTAAAGAACAAATTTATTTGTTTAATCCTTGAAATAAATATTTTATTGATGTCCATTACTACTTTTATTTATTAAGATTGATTATTGGTAAGAGTATAAGAGAAGGGAAATGTCAAAATTGTATCCATTAATAAAAGGTTAGAATTCTTTGTTCTATATATATATCTATATAAAATGAATGTTAAATGAAATGTACATTTTGAAAAACAAACACAAGAGATATTAGCAGTGGAGGAGCTGCAAGGGAATAGTAGCAGGGTGAGGGTGTTTCTGGAAGAAATTAACATTGGACCATTTTATATTTTCTTCATAAACCAAGAACTGGCGTTTTAGTACAAGCACAAGCAACTGGAAGCAAACTGGTTCATGTGAATATTTACAAAAAACAAAACAAAGACATTGAAAACCCCACACACTTCATCATAAAGTCACACATGCTTATAGTTATCCACTATACTAGAAGATCCGGTGTGTACATAATTTTCCTGCTTATGTTTTTAGCTTTTCTTATTTTCTAGAATATTCATGGTTATACACAGGGATCTTGCTCACAAAGAAAGCAGCACTTAGTAGCTGTTGACATCCTCAATTTGTAATGAAAACTGACTATTTAGAAGTAGCAATTGTATAATAAAACTAAGTATTACATGCAATTCATTTTTACTTTTTTTCTATTTTTGTTTTGATGCAATTGTTTTCTTTATTTACTCCATGTATTGTATTTAGAAGACAAAAAACAACCAACAACTCCTGTATTGTTTCCTACTTTGTGGAAATATATTTTTATAAATACCTTCTTTGTGATCACCGTTTCTTTTCAGTTTTGCCTGCATCTTACAGAGACACATCATCAATGTGTAAATAGATGAATCCTCTGAGAGCTGCAATTCCTTCTAAGGCTTTTAAATAATCAATGTGTTATTTAACTCAGAACCATTCCATGATTCTCCCTGTTTATTAAAAGCAGGTTGAGTCGGTCATGAATGGGAGAGAGAAATATTCTGGAGGCAATTGGTCCCTCCCTACTTGGATCTGTATGGGTTTCAATGGAAACCAAAGCATAATGTGAAAGAGTCCTTGCATCCCTAACCATTAGCAGATAGGAAGGTGAGTTTGTGACTGACCTCCCTTCGAACTAGTCACTGGGATGGAGGGTGGAGGAGTTAGGTGGCACCAAGGTCATGGCAGCCTAAATACATCAGCAAGAGCACTGGATTGGCTCTGTCTGTGCATTTGCGCCATGCCAACCTCACCACTGCCTCTGCTCTCTCCCTTTCTGTCTTGTGACTCACCTGAAGGGAGATCAGGTAAGTGGCACAGCCCCATCTGTGACTGCACCTAGCACATGATGAATGTAGGCAAAACTATCTCCAATCAAATATTGAAAACAAGCAAACATCATCATATCAGTTCAGGGTGTGTGTAGGTATGTGAGAATCAAAATGTGCATTTCTGGAAGTGAGTTTTCAGAAATCATTTTGTAGAATAATTGCAGATCCTTTCATCAGTTTTCAGAAGGCAATCATATGTTTTTATTATTATTATTTCAATCCAAAGTTATATCAAAAGAGATTTCATTTCATGCCAGTTTTAGACTGTTGAAAATGTAGTTGGATTTGGGAAATCATGTCTCATTTCTAATCTGCAAATGTTATTGTGGTTGGTGTTATTTACTCTGACATCAATAATTTTCAAAGGGTTGTGTACTCAATATCTCATGTTGGTTCCATTTTGCAGTCTCAGAACAGAGGCTTGGTTACAAAAGAGCCAAGGTGGTGCTATGGATCGACTATTGGACAAATGCCATCAAGTAATCTGTGGGGTTGATCTCAACCAAACTTTAAGGGGCTGAGTTACATCAAGTCATACCATTTGTCCAGCTAGCTTAAAACTGACAATTTTGACTGGAAACATATCTTTAGAGAGTTGGAAATTCATTCATTCTGCTACAATCTAATGCACACTCACAGTGGAAAGAGTCAAAATCAATGCAGTGGACCTTACCTCTGAGTAGCCATGCATAGTACAATATATACTACAATTGTACTAGAATTCTAATAACATTTTTTACAAAAATATCCATCCATTTTTGAGGACACAACTAGACATAGCATTGATAATGCTCCAATTGTATGTAGGGGTGTGTGTGAAGTTAATATTAGTGATGGGGGAGGCCACATTAGGTATCCAAATGGTACCTCAAAGGGCGGTGATGGTTTCAGTTTGGGAAATGGCTCATCTACATGGTTGCTACAAATTTGATCTCAGATCTCTGGAATTATGTGTGGTTTGTCTCTAAATCTGTAGCCCTTCCAGTGAACATGTGAGGGCTTAAACCGTGTAGGAGGTACAGAGGCACTCATCTTGGTTTCATTCCCAATCTTCCCAAGTGTGTTCATCCTGAACCTTCTTCTCTTTACTGTCACACATTCAGTGTGGAGATCTGAAGGAGAATTATATGTTCTGTTGAATGGGGTTAGAATCCTCCTCATATGGTTCAAGGTTTCCAATCAAAGGGAGGGTTGTAACTATTGAGCTGAACATAGGATCACACCAGAGACCTTAATTCTCAACTTGTGAAGGCCAGAAGATGGGGCAGCTTGGAGTGCATGGAGACCAGTGACATACTTTGGGGACTCAAATTTCAGTGGCACCGTGTATGATGCTACAATTTGGTGCCCCCTACCTCTCACACTTTGTTCTACAGCATTGTTCTGGTGTGGCACCCAATCCAGCTGAACCGGTTGTGTTACCCTAAAACCACCTCTGTGGAGATATTGAGGATAAAAATGGTGGGGTCAGTACTCTTACAGCCCCTATTTAGTTTCAGCCCCCACATGTTCACCCAAACATCTGAATACAGTTACAATGACACTGATACTGCTTCTGTTGTAGCACAGCTAGATTTAATGACTGCAGCCTGCAAACATCTGATATGCTAACACCACTTCTACATGCTTGTAAAGGTTTTGATCAAATTAATGAAGTCTCATGTTTATTGAAACTGTATTCACTGGTTCCATCTTTGAATAACTTTTACACAGCTCTTGCCTTCTAATCACAAACTGAACAGGGAAATTAATTTAAAGAATTGAAAACAGCCTTCATGAACATTTCAATATGAAGCTGAATGGAGGCATATTGTTGCAGATTCCATGAAGAGTGGAACATCTTCTTGCAAGAAGCTCTATTAATCAGCTGCTCAAGGTGGGAAAGGTTTCATTTAGTTCAATTTTAAGTTGCATCATTCTAAGGGTTTTGGATTGTTAATGTGAACGTAAATCAAAAGCCAGATATAAAAAGCATAAAAATTATTACTAAACTGTAGAATAGCATAATCTTCAAGATAGATATTTTCCTTATTCATGCATAACTTAGATTATAATGCTGTGGCTAGACTGTTGGTGCGGTCAGACTGCTGCCAGTATCTAACACTAGTGCCTAACAGCTTGGACTGACTGTTTATATGTTACCAGTTCAACTTCAAGGGTCTTGTAGTAATTTACAAGGCCCTCAAAAACTTGGCATTGGGCTTCCTTAATATCCCTGCCCAAACAATGAGATTTTAGGGTCTCCTAAATGCAGACGGGACAACCTATATCCACCAGAAGCTATTCATTCAGTATTGTGGGCCCAATTCTGTGGAACTCTCTCCCAGCAGAAATCAGACAGGCCCGCTCCCTGTTGAATTTCCAACACCTGATTAAGACTTTTCTTTTAAAGCACACATTTTAACATTTTAAGGAAGCTTTCATTCTTTTATTATTATTTTAATTGATTTTATCCATGGCATGGATTTTATTATTTTTATGTACACCAACTGGAATCCTTGGTACATAAGTGGTATAGAGATACCTTACATAGATGATAGAGATAGAGATAGAGATAGAGATAGAGATAGAGATAGAGATAGAGATAGAGAGAGATAGAGATAGAGATAGAGATAGAGATAGAGATAGAGATAGAGATAGAGATAGAGAAATAGAGAGATAGAGAGATAGAGAGATGATACAGACAGACAGACAGATAGACAGAATGTAGGAATTCTAATCTGGAAAGAACTCCTAGTGCATGAGCAGTTGTTAACATATGAGGATCTGCATGATCAGGACAATTGTGCAGGTAACTTACTTGTGTTAACAGTTCCTTCCATTGAGGGATTTATTTGCAGACAGCTATATGAAACATGTGGATGCAGGTGGCGCTGTGGGTAAAACCTCAGTGCCTAGGACTTGCTGGTCGTAAGGTCGGCGGTTCGAATCCCCATGGTGGGGAGAGCTCCCATCGTTCGGTCCCAGCTCCTGCCAACCTAGCAGTTCGAAAGCACCCCTAAGTGCAAGTAGATAAATAGGGACCGCTTTATAGCGGAAAGGTAAACGGCGTTTCCGTGTGTGGCGCTGGTGCTGGCTTGCCAGATGCAGCTTTGTCACGCTGGCCACATGACCTGGAAGTGTCTTTGGACAGCGCCGGCTCCTGGCCTCTTGAGCGAGATGAGCGCACAACCCTAGAGTCAGTCACAACTGGCCCTGTCGGGCAGGGGTACCTTTACCTTTATATGAAACAGACAGGGCTGAAGGTTTGTTCTGTTTCCAGACGAAATACAACAACACCCTACATCAGGGTGAAGCATGGGGCCATGCATGTCCCCATTGTAACTGTGAGCACTGGTCCCACCTATACCACCCCAACCTTCTTGTATTGTATTTCACTCCAGTTTGTTCATGTCCATGTTGCTGCTGCAGCTGCCACAGTGCCCTTGCCCTCTCCACTAATTCTGCACCCTTGCTGCTGCCACTGTATCATGGGGGCATCAACAGTGCAGTTGCAGGTGAAGGTGCAGTTGTGGCATGACTGGCAGCAGCGCAGGTGTGGAGGGGGCTTGGGTCTGCAGGGTGGTGGTGTGGGAGAGAGGGCTGTAGTGGCAGGGCATTTTGCCTGCAGTGGCAAAATGTCCCAGGTGCCCCTGGTGAACTGTGATTACAGAGACTTACACACAGTGCTATGGGACCCATATGGCAGGTTAAACTGTGTCACTCAGTTGGACAGGTGGGTTCTGAAGGGATGTGAGTCACAAAGGACTGCCACCATCACCTGAAGTGGTGTGGCAGGGGGAAAGAGATGGAATCAAAACCAGCCTGAGTCACTTCAGGGTAGGGCTCACACATTGATGACAGGCTTATGTGGCTGGTAGTGGAATTGCATATTTACTAAACATGGTCTCTTTCCCCCTATGCAGTTCACAAGTTTCCAAGTTATAATTAATATAGTGGCCCCAGGTAAACCCCAAACCTTGCAGCTGCATTTCCCTGGCCATTGGCCATTAGCCATGCTGGAGCTGACGGAGTCCAGCAACATCTGGATGGCCACAGGTACCTTGCTCTTCTCGGAAAACACCTGACATTCTCACTCTCCAACACACACCCCTCCCTTGATATGTTTTGCCTTAGCGGATGAAACTTGGGGGATATCTGATTTATGCCACTGTTAAGGCACAAAATATGACTCTTCCATTATATAGATCAAATTACTGTTCATGGTCACACAGGAATTTAAGCCAAGTAACTCCTGTGTGTGTTATATTCCTCCTTGTAGCCCCTAACAGGTTCCTTTGTAGAGAAACTCTCAAACATATGACCTTCTGATTGCCTTTTTGATTGAAAATGTCAACAGAGACCACAGCAGTACATCCAGTAATAAGATTCCTCCCTTAAAAAATCTTATTGCCTGCACTGTAGGAGAGTTAAAGCATGACAGAAATCTCATCGATGTCAGTCAAAAAGATACTGATAGCCAGGATCAGTGGGTGTTGCTTTAAATCATGCATTTTTTTTGTATAGCTTTCAAACACAAATATAACAATGGAAAAAGTGAAAGTGAGGGGAAAGTAAACTAATTGGTAATTCTATCCCTAGTAAAAGATAAGATAGCAACATATAGTATTACACAGCAAACTGACTGGAATTTGCAAACAGCCTGCCAAAGGAAGGGAGTTGTTGCAGCAGGTGCATATATATTTGGGCATCATTTGAGCCATGTTGAAATCGCTTTGGATTGCTACAGGTCACATTGCATGGCTCAGAGCGATCTGAGGCTGCCAGGGAGTGGGGTGTTGGAAGGAGAGACAGGTGTGGATGGGAAAAAGGAGAATATGCAAAAAGAAGAGACAACATAGAAATGGGGTTGGGTGCCTTCCCCACCAGACCTCACCTTCATGAACATTCATCAGCATTTGAGTGTAAAGTTCTTCTAATAAACATATTTCTGTGCAGTTTTAACTAATGTGCACCTTTTGGAAGCAATTTTCCCTGATACAATGCAATTTTAATGTTATTTCCACTAATATCTTCATTTTTATGCAAACTTTCCCCTAATACATATCTTTCTGTAAACATGATTTGCTTGGGGAACTGCACCACCAAATTCAGGAAAGGGTGAATTTCAAAGGATAGGTGTTTTGCTTTGTGTATTGTTTCAGAAAATGAACATTTGATAGATTCAGCTTTAAATGCATACTGAATCCAATTTTCCCCATCCCTACCTGCACTTCTCCCCAAAGGAGCCCAGATAGGGATCAAAGAGACTCTTGTCTGAAACCCTGGATGGTTGCTGCCAATCAGTGTGGACAGTACTGATCTAAATGGGCCAATAGTCTAAACCAGCTTCTTATGTGTCTAACCCTTGGTCATCTCATATTAAAATAAGATCGAAGTTTTCAGTACTACACCTTCCCCTAAGGAGTTCGCTAATTGTCTCAGGATGTTTTCATTTTACCTTCCTAAATCTGCATAATTTGTATGGCTTTAAAAAGTGGCCTATATCTAATGGAAACAACAGTAGGAAGGTTGTATGTTGAGTCCCACAATGCCACCCCCCAAAAAATTCACACTTCACACATCAATTTTTGTTTAAGGTTTTTGGCATAATTTTTGGCCACAACTTTATTCAAAATACAAAAAATGTGAGTGGTTGCTTAGGCATTGGTTATGACTATCTGTCCTTGCCCTCAGGGACAGAGCTGGCCTTCCGGACACCAACGGAAGCCAGCGTGGGAAACAAGTATTGGGTGAGAAAATGAAGCTGGGCATCAGTCCCTCACTTCTCACCCTCATGTTCCTGTGGGGCTTGCACGGCCCAAGTCCGACGCCAGGGACAAGGACGAAAAGAATGGCAAACCCCTCCAAGCACCAATCTAACCAATGCCTAACCACCAACCTTACAAGTTGTGACGATTTGCTATGCAGTAGGCAAAAACCAAATGGCACCAGCCAATCAGCCAGATGGCAAAATTCCTACCAGGCCCCCGCTCCAAGGCGGATGACCCCATGACAGGCATAGCAAGGTCGAGTAATCAAGAAAAAACCACCCTATTAAAGGGAGGGAGGGCAGGTGATCCAGTGCAAAACGGCCAAGAGGACGTCCAACGTCTGTCCCCCTGTATTTAAAGACTCTGACCCCTCCTCCAAATTGGCAACAATCAAAACTCCCCAGCAACCCAATTTTAACCACTTAAAGGCTTGGGTTCCTCACCTAATCTACCCAGTAATGGCAGGGTGGCTTGTTCCCCCAACCGCAACACGTGCTCTCTGTTAGGGAGAACACGCTTTACAATAAAACAATTATTCACAGTGGAACTTGATGGACACAATTCATCACTGCATTAGGTGCCTTTACAGCCAATGAAATCATATTGAGTATGTTGGATCATGGCCAGAGTTTATCTGTAAAATGAAAATCTATTCTCAGAAAATGATAGGGAATATATGCTACACAGCTAGCTGACTGACAAACATTTGCAGGTATTATACCAGCCCAGGAAAGTATAGAGCCCCGCCTCCAAAATATTAATTTTCCATCTTAGAGAGCCTTCAATAATGGACAAAATGCCTTAGAAAATTGAAGCTTTGTGTGAAGAAAAGAAAGAGCATTCACCATGCTTCGAGTCCGCTTTCATAATGTTGCAGGTGTCATTAGTCGCAGACCTGGGATTGATGGAATGAAGAGGTAGCAGTCTTTCCAAAATCCATGGTTTAGATAAGCTGGATGCATATTATTTCTGCATTTGTACACTATTTGTGCATGATAATATTCTGGCTTTGTGAAAGGTGGAAACCAATTTAGCTTGCTGCATAATTCACCATGATGGGTTTTGTAATCACACTGCAAAATGAGTCGAGCTGTTCTATTATACGATACCGATAGAGGATGGAGTGCTGGAGAACTAGGCCTACTCCAAACACGGGCATAGGATTCTCAACGAGAAATTATAAAAGCATTGACAGTTGCTTTTGTGGAACTGCAACTAAGACATCTTCCAAACGGCTTAATAAAGGCAAACTGAACCATTCAGCGCCTGGCAGCAGCTTGGGAAATGGGCTCATTAACATTTCAGTCCATCCATTCCTAAGGCTGCTTTCACTAGTGATCATAAAGGGGGCTCCCTCCACTCCTGCCTACACTGTATCATTGCAGGACTTAACTTGCGAATATAGCTAATGCTGCACATTGTATGGGAAATTGCCCCCCCTTTTTAAAAAGAACACTGAGCATTTTATTTGCATGACTAGCTAATTCTGGGTTATAGCCAACTTGTATGTTTCACTTAGGGCAGACTTACTGAAATAAATGGACTTAAGTTAGTTGTGTCCATTCATTTCAATAGATCTACTCTGAGTATGACTAACATTGACTGTCCTCCCTGCCTCATTCCTGTGAATAATATAGCATTACATATACACACCAAAAGAAACCTAAAGCTCAGGGCTGGCCCTAGCATTAGGTGACAGTGTCAGTTGACAGATGCTGATAGTGGTTGCAGCCAAGCAGTTGTTCCTGAGTCCCCTGGCCACACCGTTCTCTTGGAGGACAGAGCTGTTTGTGCATGGTGACCCCTGCAAAATAATAATAATAATAATAATAATAATAATAATAATAATAATAATAATAATAATAATAATAATTTATTATTTATACCCCATCCATCTGGCTGGGTTTCCCCAGCCACTCTGGGCGGCTTCCAGCAAAATGTTAAAATAAAATATTTCATTAAATATTAAAAGCTTCCCTAAACAGGACTGCCTGCAGATGGCTTCTAAAAGTCAGATAGTTGTTTATTTCTTTGACATCTGGTGGGAGGGCATTCCAAACGGTGGGTGCCACTACTGAAAAGGCCCTCTGCCTGGTTCCTTGTAAGTTCACTTCTCACACTGAGGGAACCGCCAGAAGACCCTTGGCGCTGGACCTCAGTGTCCGGGTTGAACGATGGGGATGGAGACGCTCCTTCAGGTACACTGGGCCGAGGCTGTTTAGGGCTTTAAAGGTCAGCACCAACACTTTGAATTGTGCTTGGAAACATAATGGGAGCCAATGTAGGTCTTTCAGGACCAGTGTTATGTGGTTTTGGTGGCCACTCCCAGTCACCAGTCTAGCTGCTGTATTCTGGATTAGTTGTAGTTTCCGGGTCACCTTCAAAGGTAGCCCCACATAGAGTGCATTGCAGCAATCCAAGAAGGAGATAACCAGAGCATGCACCACTCTGGCAAGACAGTTCGTGGGCTGTTAGAGTCTCAGCCTGCATAACACATGGAGCTGGTAGACAGCTGCCCTGGACACAGAATTAAACTGCACCTCCATGGACAGCTGTGAGCCCAAAATGACTCCCAGGCTGCGCACCTGGTCCTTCAGGGACACATTTACCCCATTCAGGACTAGGGATTCCTCCATACCCACCCACCCCCTGTCCCCCCAAAAGAGTATGTCTGTCTTGTCAGGAGTCAACCTCAATCTGTTAGCAGCCATCCATCCACCAACCAACCGCCTATTACTATAAATCTATTACTGCACTATGGTATGTTTAAAGACACTATTCCATTGCTAGTGTTGAAGCAAGATTGTCCAGTTGGCTTCTTTACATGGAATGGAGCAGCAGTGCCATTTGATCCGTCTCAGTCAGTAAAATGCCTTGGGCCAGCCTGCTGTGGCTGCATCGTGGTATAGTGATTAAGACTCATAATCTGGTGAACCAGGTTCGCTTCCCTCTGCTCCACATGCAGCTGCTGGGTGACTTTGGGCTAGTCACAGTTCTCTGAAGTCTTTCAGCCTCACTTACATCACAGAGTGTTTGTTGTCAGGGAGGAAGGGAAAGGAGGTTGTTAGCAGCTTTGAGACTCCTTAGGATAGTAATAAAGCAGGATATCAAATCCAAACTCTTCTTCTTCTTCTACACGTTTACTTGGGAGTAAAAACAGCAAAGAGACTTGTGGCACCTTAAAGAATACACATCTTATTTATCTGTGGGCTTGAGCCTACAATGTCTGATGTCCTAGTCCGTGAAAGGTTGTAAAATGTACATAAGGTGATTTGTGTTTTTTGTGGCAAAATTATTTATTTATTTGTACCTGTATATCTCACCTTTTCTCACAGGAGCTCGAGGTGACACACATGGTTCTCCCCCTCCTCATGTATTCCTCACAACTACACTGTGAGGAATGGCTGCGAGGGTCAGTTAGGCTGCGAGGGGCAGTTACTGACCCAAAGTCACCTAGTGAGCTTCATGGTTGAGTAGAGTTTTGAAACTGGGTCTCTGGGGTCTTAGTCCAACACTCTAAGCACCACACCACATTGGTAACACAGCAACATGTTAACACGGCACCTCCACTGTATACTGGAGTAAACTCAGTTGAACTTAAAAAAAAAAAAGACTTACCTTTAAGTGGGGATGGAAGGATCTGTCAGTTTCCGTTCTCTCAGTTTCTCATTTTTATCAGTCTTAAATTCATTACTGTACATTTCTGCAGCGATCTGTATTAAAAACAAACAAACACATGTGCAATTTCAAGGATTTTCACTGCATTTAAATGTAGAATTATCCCAATAAACATATTTTCATATGTAGTTTTGACTAATGTACTGTACACATTGTGTGGTATTTTCACTAATGTGTTTATGGTATTGCTTTGTTAGAGAACTGCATTGCAAAATTCAGGTAACTATAGACTGTGAAGAATGGTTGTGTTTTAGTTCTCATATTATTTCAGAAATTGTGAATTTGATAAATTCACCCGAATGTAATTTCTCCCCCATCCCTGCTTCTGTGTTAACCTACATAGGATTGTTCTGCAGAAGTCCTGGTGGGGTGGAAGTGGGGAGAACCCCTGATTCGGGTAAGGAGAAGTAGCCTCATGACTTCATTTTTCTTTTTTTCCCCTCCAATGAGTCCTGTGGGGGCTTAAAACCTAACAAATGGCCTTTAAATGTATTTGTGGAAAGGGATTTATTGGTTTGTTTTGGTTTTATTTCATATTCTGCATTCTCATTTTGTGCTTCAGTGTTGTGAACCATATTGTGATCTTTGGATGAAGGATGGTATACTACTCTCTCTCTCTCTCTCTCTCTCTCTCTCTCTCTCTCTCTCTCTCTCATATTTATTGTCACCAGGACTTCAATTGGATTCTTTATGGTTGGTGAAACACATCCCTGTGTACCTAAGACAAAACCCCAAAAAATAATGCTACCTTTGATTTGCTGACCATAAGTTTGGGCCTTGGGATCCTTAGAGATTTTTGGGGCATGTTTGTTGCAATCCCAAAAACAGTTACGAAAAAGTAAGCCCCACTGGACACATAGGGGACTTACTTCTCAATAAGCATGCATAGGATCATTCTGTTTTAGAGCTCATATCCTCTTGGGTTGCCCATTGTCCAAACTACACTAAGATAGCATTCCTACATCTAGAATAGTGTTCTTCAAGCTTGGGTCCTCTGATGTTGTTGGAGTACAACTCCCATCACCCCTGACGATTGGCTAAATTTTCCTACACATAGCACTCTGGAGGCAGGAGGTCAATTGTAGCAAGCAGTAGTTCAAAAATAAGCTTGTCCAACGTTGCTCATCTCATCCAGGCCCTCCTGCTAAAAACGTGAAAAAATCCAAAATGTTTACATCAGTTATTGAAACAATTCCCCCCCCCCACACATTTAAAAATTATTTAGTAAATTATGACATAATTAAGACAGTGTTAAATATTTTATTCTTTTTTATTATTGAGATGGAAGTAGCAAATTTGGGGTGTGGGGGGCAGAAATACTTCCTGAAACTGTTTTGATGTTGGGAACACCCACAATCTTTCAGTCCTGTCTCCCTCATCCACTTCCTATATCTTGCTTCTTCTTTGTCACATAGGAAATCCCAACCAATCAGGAACCTCACCAGACTCTTCAGACAGCATAATCTCTATAATCTCTGGACATGTGTAAGGGCAGGAGAATGTTATCTGCTGGCAACCTTTCTCATCTCTCCCCTGCCCACCACAGTTGCATTTAACACAATTCCTGGACAGAATACATGTGCACATGCACACTTTATATGTGGTGGGCATTTGCTATGGCTGTGCATGCCCCTCTGCGCTAATCCAGGGCCCAGTCTGGCACTTGATTCTTTGAAGTGCTGCTGTTCCATTGTCAGTCTGAGTTGTGTTGCTTTGTATTGTTTGATTGTAAGCCATGTTGTGTATTGCTGGTAGGGATGCAAGACACAACTTCTTTGAATGTACAAATAAATAAGCATTAATAGGAGGGGCCAGCCATTTGGGGGAGTATTCTTGAAATCCAAATATCTCTACATAACTGTGGTTAACTTAAAACCATAACCCCATGATTACATGTGGAGGTATTACTGCAGACCTCATTAACTATAGCAGATATATCACAAAAGCCACTCCATATTTCATACAAGTGAGCTTTTATGTTAAGGTTGCAAAAAGTAAAATAAAATGGAGCTAGAAGTATAGATGCCTCAAAGGTGTACCAATTTGAGAAGAAAGACTCCAGGGTTGTAAAAGGCAATATGGAATTGGATTTATAAGTCTGCATATGACTATGTTTCATAAATGACACCGAAGAGATTTTGGGACTTCTTTTCATAATAAAATGTGAAATTACATGACATTAATAATATCTTTAAAAGCAGGCACAGAAGATGCTTGAAAAAAAGAAGATTCTTTATCTGCATAAAGGGTACTCTACTAAGGCCCCTCAACAACAATGAAAAGATAACTTACAGTGGTAGAAAAGGATGGCATTCATGAAGAAATTAAGAGACTTTACCATTCTTTTATTTCTCATTGTATTTCGGTCAGAATAAAAGATGGTTATTTTTGGATTGAACTGAAACCAGAAGTATTTCTCATGAAAGTTGTGAAAAGTATCCTTTCCCTTTTGTGTAATGCTCTGGGGATAGGCTGTGATCACTGCTAGTATTTGCACATTCCCTTCCTTAAATCCAAGCTTTAACCCAGAAAGCAATCTGGCCCTCAGGTTCAAGAAGGTTCTCTACACCTGGTATTAACAATACTAGTCTAGATGGACCACTGGTCTGACTCTGTATATGGCAGCTTCCTATATTCTTAATGTTGTCCAGCTCTTGTGTAGTTTGACCCCTGAAAGCATGAAAAAATAAAGGATTGTCCACTTAACAGGTATAATATAAGTTGATTATAAAATAGTTGTTTGACATTCAAAACAATTGGTGAGTGCACTGTGTAGCGCAGGCACAGCATTTTACTAGGTGTAGGTAAGTGGGTCTATTCTTTCTTCTTGTTTAGGTTTCTTAATCATTCTTTCATTTAGAATTCTCTGAAGAGAATTGGGTTTTAAATTATAATGCCTCTGAAAATGAATTGTAATGGATTGCCCAATTCAGTGGAGATTCCTTGGCTAAAGAGATGCACTGGATGAAGAGGGAATGACTTTTTTGTGATTAACGAAAGAAGAGAATCAGGGTTTTGTGATCTTTAAATTGCACAAGAGTTGCTTAATGATTAAACACCCACACACTCACCAGATACTCAGATTCTTTAGATCCATTTTGTGCAGTGCATCTGAGCTTGTTCCAACTTGTTTTCAATATTAGTATGACTTTGGAATAAAGAGAGAGGTGAACACTAAAAATAAACCTAATTCCTTTACACAAGAAGCTTCATCTGCCAAGTTTGTGTCTCCTTTTACAAATTGGTGCCATATGCATGTGTGTCTTTATCAACTCAATGAAAGACAAGTGCATTTTAAATTATAAAGTCTCTGAAAACAAATTAAAATAGAGCATTCAAGTCAATTAATGTCTGCAGCCTGTCTCATCAATAAAGACATATGTGGAATGTTTTGGGGGTTTTTTTTACCCGCACAGTGTCTTGAAGTTAAACAAAGTCTCTCTTACATATTAAAGAAAGAAGCAACCATAGAAAATAAGACTTATACTCACAAATGATGGTTTATTGATGTATTATGTTCAGGAACTTTTTTTATAGAACTGGAGGATAGAAGATGCAAGATAAAGTGGAATGATCATCAGATTTTGTTGGGTAGAGCAGAGGTGAGCAACCTATGGCCCTAGGCCTGATTTGATGGGGTGATTGGCCTAATTTCAAAAGCCCTCTGTAAATAATCAGTTCAGACCTCTAGCAAGAGCAATCAGTTCCTCCCCTGGCAGCCTAATGGAGAGAGAGAGCGCAAAAGAGAGGTAGAAGACAGTGTTAGAGAGAGACAGTGTGTTGTCCCCCCCACTATCAGCTTGTAGCTTTCAAAAGATAACACCTGAGAGATGTGGCCCTGCGGAATCAGGCCAACAACCCTTTAAGTCTAGTACTTCCTTCTCATAGTGGCCAAACAGATCCACCTGGGAAGCCCACAAACAGGAATGTAATGCAGCAGCACTCTCTATTCTTGTGATTTCTAGTAGATGATATTTAGGAGCATACTGCCTCTGATAGTGGTGGAGGTAAAACATCATGGCTGGCAGGGGTGACACATCTCATTTTGCTGCTTGAAGTGAAATGGGAAGTACCACCTTGCCTTGCCACTGTGGCATTTTTGCTGTGCTATTCACCCTGCCACTGCTGCTGGAGAAGTGGTCCTCATGTCAGTGCCAATTATCAGCAAAATCTCACGAGGCCTTGCACACTCCACAATATCTTGCCAGACATCAGCACTGATGATGGCACTGCTTCATCAGCACAGGTGGTGGGATGGGCAGGGAGTCCATGGGGGCACCTCCCCAGAGGTTTCTGCCACCTGAGGCAGCATCTTGAACCTGCTTCATGGGTGGGTCAGGTTGGATGGCTGGTAGCTGCTGATAGCCTTCTTCTTAGGTAGAAATACTGGCTGCATGCCAGGTGAAGGAGAATCATAGGAAAACATAGAAAAAGAGTGGTGAAACAGTTTTTAAAAGCAAGTAAGGAGGGAAAGGACTTGGAAAGGAGATGCCTCTGACTGCTAAACATACAGAAGACTGAAATTGATCTGAATAATTTATCAAGACCACCCATGATTGTGAAGACAATGACTTCCAACCTTGGCAACCAGAGAACGTAAAAGGCCCTTAGAATTAGTCATTGAAGTCAGTGAATTTCAAAAGCTTTGGGATCAGATTTCTTGAAGCTTCATCCTCTGTGAAATTGAGAATAATGCCCCCCCCCCCCGTGATCACCACCAGACTCCTTTCATGCCAGTATCCTGAGCCCAAAAGATTGTTCTTGCTTCCCTTTGCCTGGAGCTCAACCTTCTTGATTCTGTTCAAGGATGCACATGGTAAGAATATCTGTGTCATGTCTCTTTTTAAAATCTATATTTCTGACAACTTCACATCATATATATGTGTGGGTGTGTGTGTGTAAAAAGCTAAAGGACCCCTGGATTGTTAAGTCCAGTCAAAGGCAACTATGGGGTGTGGCACTCATCTTGCTTCAGGTCAAGGGAGCCACCGTTTGTCCTTAGACAGCTTTCAGGGTCATGTGACCAACATGACGTAACTGCTTCTGGCACAATAGAACACCATGACCAGAGCCAGAGCACACAGAAATGCCATTTACCTTCTTGCCAGAGCGATATCTATTTATCTACTTGCACTGATGTGCTTTCAAACTGCTAGGTTGGCAGAAGCTGGGACAGAGCAACGGGAGCTTGCCCTGCCGTGTGGATTCAAGCCACCAACCTTCCAATTGGCAAATCCAAGAAGGCTCAGTGGTTTAGACCACAGAGCCACCTGCGTCTCCATATAATTTATTTACTGTATTTACTGAATTTATATATGGCCCTATACCCAGAGGTCTCAGGGTGGTTCACAAAAAAGATCACAATATATAAAATAAAAACAAAAACAATAATCCAATAATACCTAGAATGTGGCCAATAACCATAGTGTTCTTTAACCTAGTGACCCTATTTGTGACTTTTTGTCAACAGTCATTCTCCCTTCCCAATTCTCCAAATATATGCATTGTTCATTTACCTAAACACCCCATCTGCCTCCTTCTATGCATTTTAAGAGATAACAAAGGCTATCAATCAACTGAAACCATGCTGATGTTTCCATGGCAGTTTCGTAATTAAGTTTGCTCACCAGAGGTTGAGATGGGCCCAATAAACGCTTTTTGCACAATGCTTTCAGACAGAACACTACTCCATGTTGCCAGGCTACAACTAAAGCACAACTTGTCAAATCCAAGAAGCTCATTCTCTTTTGAATAAGCAATAGTTAGTGTCTTTCATAACTCTAATCTGCTAAGGTTTATGCATAGGAATCTTCTCTCCAATACTGTACTCCCAACAGGGGAAGGAAACTGCATATCCCTATTATTCACAGCATAATAAATCAGTCTGCCTGAGAGCTGAGATCTGCTTCCTCAAGTGCCTCCACTTAAGTTGAGCTGATCCCTCTGTAGGTCACCTGGATCAGTGCTCACAGCCTTAATTCTGTTTCCTTGGCCCCATGGCTTTGATAAACAAGAAGAGCACTGCTGGATCAAACCAAAAGACCATCTAGTGCAACATTATGTTTTCACATTGTCCAACCAGACACAAGCAAGACATAAGAGAAATAATATTCTCCCACTCATGATGTTAGGATCGTCCTACTCTCTTGTAGGACCCTGGCAGAGACACATGCCCAACTGGATTGTTCTCTCCCTCCTGGTCTGTCGTTCAGGAGCTTCAAAAGCTTTCTTCAGCCCGAACATCACAGCGACTGATACCAGGAAGCATCAGCACACTTAGGGATTCGCAGAGTATTCACAGTTTGCGTAACAGAACTCAGTAGCCCAGCATGTTGGCTAATCTACTTTATTTACATATAATACACTCAGAGCATTCTGCTTTAGCTCCTTCCTCTTTCTCATCAGACAGCAAAGAGAAAGAACAAAGGACAATACTCCCACTTCACGGAACACAGTAACACAAACATCCTGTCTCCGTCACTTCCCACACTGTGGAATGAAAACATGCACCATCATGTGAAAGACAACAATCTCACGACTGCAAACACGGAGCAGGAATCCTAACAACCAGCAACTGGTATTCACAGACATTGCCTGTGTTCCTTGATTAGTAACTATTGATAGACTTGCCTTTTTTAAAAACAGTATAATTTACTTTTAAACCCATCCAAATTGGTGGTTATCACTCAAATTGACTACCCCTAGAGTAGCTGGGTAGACCCAGCCAGATGGGCAGGGTAGAAATTATTATTATTATTATTATTATTATTATTATTATTATTATTATTATTTTATCATCATCATCAAGAACAATTGCAGTTTTTATATAAGATCAATGAGATGCCCCTTCCCATTCCCACAGTCATACCTTCAGGCTTTTTACCCTATATGCTTTTGGGAATATGGAAAGAAGACATTTCCTTCAACTGCTTCATATAATCATACATATGAGGAGTAGGCCAGAGCAATCTGACTTTCAGATTACCCCCCCCCCCACCGGCAAAATTAGCCCTCCTGAAAACAGATGTGGAACCCATATAGTAAAGGGAACACAGCTCAAAAGCAGACCCATCCCATTCACTAATGTTGTTCCATTTGCAGATATAATGTACAAAGTGCTACCTGAAAGCAATATCTCTAGCAGGATATATGATAAAAATCAATAACCTTCAATTAGCTTTAAAGTTAGTTTATACCAGCTTTACCCAATATGATGCTCTCCACTTGTTTCCATGAACTTCACTCAGCATGGGCAATGGTCAAGGATGAGGGAAACTGCAACCAAAAACATCTAGGGGAAACCATGTTGGGGGTTACTGGTTTAATTATATGTGTAAGGAGTGGAGACCTCTATTTTTTATTGGGATGGCTAATGAATTGGGATTAGAAGAGGTTAAAGGTTTTGCTGCTGCTATTATTGTTGTTGTTGTTTATTATATGGCTTACATTGTTTTATATGATACAAAACCACTGTGGGGGAAAGTGTTAATTTTCAATAGCGGCATGTAGATTCATAAAATGAAATAATCAGCAAGAATAATATGGCATAAGCGATCTTCAGGATGATAAATTAAATGGAGAACTAATTATATAGCAACCTCAGTGTGCATCACACTTTACACACAAGGAGACAGATCCCTGCCTCAAGAAACATAAAATCTCAAATTGGAAATGGGTGAGATGGAAAAGGGATGGAGGAATGGCAACAGGGCTAAATGGAAGGGGGATGTGCAATTATTTCAGTTGTAATTCCCCCTTCCATTCACATGAGGTATTTCCATGTTACATTTGGCATGTTTGTGGTCTAGGCACATAATAGTTGAGTTGCACAAAGGAAGAGGAGTGCACTCTTTTGCATAAGAACTTATACATGTGTAGAGACACCTTGTACCTGCTGGGTGTAAAGCCTGTACTTAGGCTTGGGTGAAGTAGGGGGATAAAGATTATGGAGTAGTCCTAGCAGCTTCATTGATAATGTAGGCTTTGGGGGAGGATTTGGAGTGAACAAGAGAACTGTCATCAAACAGATACTTCATGAGACAAGAAAGGTGGAAAGCACCAAGCTGTTTGATAGAGCAAGAAACCACTTGCAAGACCACCTGCTTGAAATGCAGCAATATGACCAACAGGTGGTCTATTTAAAAAGCAGGGGCAGCTTATGGGGTACAGAGGTGAATTCCAATCCAGTCCTATGAAAAAGAAAGAGTGAGATTCATGGTACTTAGTATTGGGAAGCACAACTTGTTTAACAGCATGGAACCGCTGGCCAACCTAAGCTACGCACGTCATCGGGATGCTAAGGAGGAAATTGCAAAGATGACCTGGAAATAGCTTTTAACATAATTGCTTTGCCATCAATTGAGGCATCTCTGTAGAGATTTTCAGAGATGCCAAGAGAGGAAAAGGCACTAGTGGAAATTGGCAACCTTGCAGAGAGGGGTCAGGCCAGAAAGAAATGGAGGAAGTAGGTGAAATTACCCTTCTGACACTGCTAAAGGGATGATAGATGGGTCGTCTCCATTTGAATGCAGACACCTGACAAATTTTCAAAGCATTTCTTCCTGGAATTGTCATCGTAATCACTGCCATTATTTCCGCCCTCCCCTTTGGAATATGATGAGAATACTTTTGGGTACCTCCTCAAAAGCTTTCTTTCTTTCTTGAATATTCACACATGTGTGAATATGTGTGCAAACCTGCATGTATGCCCATGTATAGATTAATCTTAATGATATTTCTGCTTGATAAGTAGGAATGAAGAAAGGAACTGGTTCAGTTGTGAATATACCTAATGTGCACTTCCTGAAACAACACATGAACCAAAATCTCCCTTTGGAATTTTCAGTTCTATGAATTTTGTGATACAGTTCGGTAAAGCAAATGCATATATGATGAAAAATGCACAAAAATGTTTGGAGAAATGGCATGCAAAAATGTGCATATTAGGATAAATGTACATTAGTCCTTAGCCTTTTCTTCTCCCAAAGATATGCCCAGAGTGGCTGGGACAATGCAGTCAGATGAGTGGCATATAAATAATAATAATAATAATAATAATAATAATAATAATAATAATAATAATTATTGCTGCTGCTGCTGCAAGCTAGTGTTTTTCCTTTTCTTAGATAGGCTACCTTCTCAAATTGACAAGCCCTGGGAAATGTTCTTTATTTCCCTCTACAGTGGTACCTCGGGTTAAGTACTTAATTCGTTCCGGAGGTCCGTACTTAACCTGAAACTGTTCTTAACCTGAAGCACCACTTAACCTGAAGCACCTGCTGCTGCTGTGCTGCCGGAGCATGATTTCTGTTCTCATCCTGAAGCAAAGTTCTTAACCTGAAGCACTATTTCTGGGTTAGCGGAGTCTGTAACCTGAAGCGTATGTAACCTGAAGCATATGTAACCCGAGGTACCACTGTATAGCACATGCAGAAAGATCCTTCCTGACCATTGAACCCACTATTGATCTCATCTGCTCAATCCACCAGAGCCTGTCTTCACATGCAGGGGAACTCCCTAACGCACAGAGGGTTTGAGACCCATCGGCTACCCTCACCTGGTTTAGCCGGCCAGTAGAAACTGTTCCTGGGGAGTGACTGCTGTCACATGCTGATAACCTCCTGAGCCACAGGTGAGTGCAGAGTGGGGCAAAAGGAGGACAAACTACCCCAGAAGAAGCATGATGTGTCCCCCACCAGAGACACTACCCCTCCCCTAACAACCCATATACCCCAACAGTTAACTGGCCTTAAGTACATGAGAACTGCTACACATATGGCTAGCAAAATTCTCTTTCTTCCCTCTCTATGGCTCTGCTGAGGACAAAGAAACCAATATGTTGCAAGTATTTCTCCTTGCCAGAGAGGTCCCCTGGAAAAAGCAGGTTTCTTCACCTTGTGTTTTGCAGATCGGCAGAGAGAAGGACATTTCTCACACATAGTGCATGTAAAATAAAAGGGGGCACTGGTTGAAAAGCCATTCTTTCTCCCTGCACAAATGCACAGCAGCCAACATGAAGGGTGGGTGGAGAAAAAAGAGCAAAGGGCTAAGAAGAATGAGTGGAAAGTGAGGCCATGCATTCTTTCAAGGGGCATGCTTATAAAAGTGGTTTTCTCCTTCAGTCATGCTTTTTGCAGACTGTCTGTGAGAAAGTAGAGGGTAGGGGTAGAGCATATTACAGAGCATGGGGAGAAGACAGAAATGGTAAATGGTTAAGATGAGAGGGTGGGGAGTAAGGCTGCCTTTATTTTAAAAGGGGAAGATAATCTGCTTTTTTGCAGATCAGCTGTGGGCGTTCCCTCTTGTGCTTCTTAGTCCTTTGCTCTTTCTCTGCTGTTTCTCCAGTGAATGCAGAAAGGAGCAGGGAAGAAGGATGAAGCAACAGCTATATAGCTCCAAGGGCATGCTTAGAAACCAGCTCAGTGGATGGAAGCTCTGGCATGAAACTCAAAAGCACATGCAGGAAAATTCTCTTCAAAAGCCATGATTGAGCTCAACTTTTAGCCACAAGAAGTTCATCGATGACCCGATGGTGCCATGGAAAGTTGCAGTAAGGCATCAATGTAAGGGGGGTTGCCAGGTGGCATCAGGTGGCATCACCTGATTGTCAGGTAGGCATGATTTGGGGCAAACAGACTTGTGGGTCAAATTGGACCCCCTGGTGGGTCAAGACTGGCTTGGGCTGGAGGTTCCCCACCCCTGCTATGCATCTGGGTCTCAGGAAACCTAAAAGCTTCCTTCACCATTCATACTGAACCCAACTGAACACTGCACTCTGCTGATATTATCTTATCAGGTGGGTCTTTAATATGGTGCAACTACTAGTGTGGTGGTTTGGAATAGTCTATTACAAATATTAGAAAGGTGCTGTCTTTTGAATTTTAAATGCCTATTTAACACCTTTCTTTTTCAGAAACTTTTTAGGAGGATATCTTTATCCCAATCTATATCTATACTGGACCTATGTGAAGCTGTTTTTACATCTGAAATTGTTTTTAAACATTTGTATTGCTTTTGTATATTGGATTATTTTATATATGTGGCTGTTCTTAACTGTGTTGTAATTGTATGTTTTATTGTTGTAATCCTCCTTGGACATTAAGATAAGGAAATTTATTAACTAAACAGAGAGGACAAGACTCCCTCGGAAACCAAATTATTTGAGCTGTGATAAGTAGGTTTTCAGGATGCGGGTGGCGCTGTGGGTTAAATCACAGAGCCTAGGGCTTGCCAATCAGAAGTTCGGTGGTTCGAATCCCTGTGACGGGGGGAGGTCCCATTTCTTGGTCCCTGCTGCTGCCAACCTAGCAGTTTGAAAGCACGAAGTACAAGTAGATAATTAGGTACTGCTCCAGCGGGAAGGTAAACAGTGTTTCTGTGCGCTTCTCTGGTTCGCCAGAAGTGGCTTAGTCATGCTGGCCACATGACCCAAAAGCTGTACACCGGCTCCCTCAGCCAGTAAAGCAAGATGAGTGCTGCAACCACAGAATCATCCACAACTGGACGTAATGATCAGGGGTCCCCTTTACCTTTACCTTTACCTTACGTAGGTTTATATGGCTATGGATGAAAGAGAGCAGAATATTTTCTTACTGATCCCCCCCTCCCCACAGCTTCCAACAACCTGACAGAATCCGGTTTCAAGAAGCCACAGGAAAATATTGGCTTGTCAACTATTCTGCAACAAATCAACTGGTGAAAAACATCCCTGAAAACTTTGAGTCATGGAAAATGGACACTTTGCATTGCCATGGAGATTTTGAAAACCTCACTCTTTTTTCCCTGCTTAAAGACCTAAATGGAATGGCTATTTTTGCCATTCAGAAGAATATCACTCTGATTAGGATACTGAACAGTTATTAACATGGGGCATCTTTCATCCACCCATAGTCTATAATTGCTCAGGGGATGTGGCGGTTAAATCCACTGTTTCTTCCTGGTATATGCTATGTTTAGTATGGACTGATTGCCACCAAGTTACTGCAACTTAAGCTTTACATGAAGCACCATGGAATCAGAAGACCACTTCTGAATATGTATTGTTTAATGCCCCCTTTTAGAAAGTCATTTTTTAATTGTTTACATAGGCAAGTTTGAGATTTGTAGTGTCTCCTTCGTATTTTATAGTTTAGTAGAACGCTAAGATTCACCAAGAAGAGGTGAGTGCAAATGATGCTCATTTAGAATTAAGGAACACATTTCTGAGCATATATTCAGCACAGAAATTTGGATTCAGTAGCAGAACTGAAGAGTAGGTTGGAAGTGGAGATGAAAGAAATCTGTTAAGACAAGCAGAGAGAAGCATACTCTTGCATGCTTATTATGCTTTGGAAGAAGCATAGTAGGCATTATCTAGATGGGAGAGGGGGAAATGGAGAAAGACAAATGATTCTCCTTTCATAACACTGTAACTCAGAGTCATCCAATGAAAGCTAAGCTAGGCTAGATAGGAAGAGTCCTATTGGATTAAACTAAATGCCTATGTTCTTTACAGTCTTCTGAAAAATTTCCAGGCCAATTTCCAGGTGTTAACCAAGCTGCAGTGTGTGACGTAACACAGCCCTTTCCGGGACTGAACTACACTTTTATTTTCAATATGCCTCTAAGTACCAGTTTCTGGGGAACATCAGCAGGAATTGACTGTTGTGCTCATGCCCTGCTTGTTGGCTTCCAGAGGTATCTCACTGGTGGCTCACTGTAGGCACCGATATGGGAGCATCAGGTTGAACCACTGTGAGGTGACTTGGGGATCACCTCGCCCTGGATCCATTTCTGAATAAGTTCAGCCCCTTTCCTTCCTCCTTTTTTGCTGCTCTGCTCTGCAAGTGGCTTTCCTTTGAATCACCCACCTCCTCTCAACCCTGCCTGCTTCTCTTTCCTACTTGATGCCCCACTCTGTGAGAGCAACAGATCACTATGGACCATACAGCTTGACACATACTTATCTATCTGAACCCAACTCATCTGACATACGAGTCCCGCTGAACACCCAGTTTCCCTCAGGCCTCATTGAGATCCAGTCCACAGCTCTAGTGGAAAACTGGGTAGTAAACTTAAGTGGGCCTGCAGGGATCTTCTTGTGTTCTTAAGGAGAAAATAGGAGCAACCAACAGACAATCTCCTTCAGTACAATAGGAATAATAACTATACACATCTTGACCCTCTCATCTCCACCAATTCCTCTTTGTTTTAAATGTCAATTTTCTGAAAGGCAGCAGGGAATGATATCCTCGAGGAAGCAATGGGAGATTCTGCCTGCCTGACCTTTAAGGTCAATTGTTTCATTAGCTTCCCTAAGTGAATGATATTCATAGGAGAGGGTCTTGGAAGCTGTTAAGTTAAACAGCAAATTACATTGTCCATGAGACCATTGTCACCCAACAGAAATTCCCCTTGGGTGACAAACTGACACCCATCACAGAGAAGTTCCCATGGAGTTAATGCAGCCTCTTGTTTTTCCAGCAATACCCTTATAGGAAATAATCCCTGTTCTTATTATGACAGAAGCCTCTTTGCCATCGGGCTACACAGCTGCAGTCACAGAATGAGAATCCAGCAGTCACAATCTGCAAGCTTCACTTCTAATGAATGCTCACAAGCATTCTCTTTTATCTCCGCTAATTGTTTCAATTGGATTTTAAAATACCACAAATGGAGAAGTGGCCCTGTAGTGCACTTGCTTTCTCCATTAACAAGCCACTTTTATTAAATAAAAAGCAATTCAGAGCATCTCAGAAAGGTTTATTATTTTGTATACATTTCTGCTCCACACTGAATCATGAGGAATCATTCTGGCTATAATTACGGCCAAATTGTTATTCCATGGAAACCAATAAGATGATTGGCACAGGAGGCAACCTGAAAGAGCTACAATAGACAAATGACATGGAAAGTTCATCAAAGAGTAGAAGTCGGCTGAAATTTATTGGGCAAGGTATTTCTGACACTATTTTGAGAATTTTCAGTTTCTCACCTGCCCTAGAAAATGAAAGCCATTTTACAGAACATTCTTCAAATATCCCCACCTTTTCTTTTCTCACAGTTTATGAGACTAGGTCTAGGGCAAAGTAAGGGATGCTAAATGGTGGCTTAGCTGCCTTCACAGCTGCCACTGAAACCTTAAAGGCAAATGAAAGAACCTGTGCTTCTGCTGCTGCCTAATGGTGAGCCCTAACCTCAAGAACACGGGTAGGCAAACTGTGCTCCAAGGGCTAGATCTGGCCCAATCACCTTCTAAATCCAGCCTGTGGATGGTCCAGGAATCAGCATGTTTTTACATGAGTAGAATGTGTGCTTTTATTTAAAATGCATTTCTGGGTTATTTGTGGGGCATAGGAATTCATTCATTTTTTCCCCTTCAAAATATAGCCCAGCCCCCCCCCCCCCGCAAGGCCTGGAGAACGGTGGACCGGCACCCTGCTGAAAAAGTTTGCTGACCCCTGCTCAAGAACATATTGGAGAAATTATCCTCCCCCTGGGGAATATTTGAAAAAGTATCACCCTCAGTTTTCCACTCTAGAAATAGAATGGTGAATGTTTGGAAGACCATTTTTTGCCCAACTCTGGTGTAGATGTCCCATTTAAACATGTTGTTTCACCTCTTATATACCCAATCTATCACTGCATTCTGCAAGACCACACCTCCTGAAGATACCATCTTATCAATAAGTTGGCTACATGCAATATAGAAATCAGGCCTTTCACATTGTGACACCTAATCTTTCAAACAACCTCACAACACAAACATTAGAGAGGGCCATGTTGATGAACTCCCCTTTCAATAAATCTTTTAAGAAGCATTTTTTATTCCAGGATGCATGTGTATTGGATCTGTTTTCTTGTGGGGTTTTGTTTTTTACATATCAAAGTGTGTGTGTTTTTTTAATTGTTTTTATAAATGGAATTGGGCAATTATTTTAACTGTGAAATCACTATGTATTTTATGGGAAGGGATTTATAAATTTCAATTAATAAATGGTGTAAAGTTTTTAATCATCTGTAGAGGAGAGGATGAGAAAGACAGACACAATATGCTTTATGAGCACCCCACACAAAAATGAATTTGGCAAAAAGTGGTACTACCACTTTTGCTGCAACTTTTCATTTATATCTGATGTCATTTTTCCTTCTCCACACCTTGCTCACTTGAAAGTAATTTCAGCACTATCATTCCATCCAGTCTTCTTTCCCTTTAACAATTTTTGATAAGTTTTGTCATCCATTCATTTACACACATGCAAGTGTGTGCACACACCAAATTATGAACAGATACACTGTATTCATCATTCACTATTCTCAGTGCTTTTAATCAACATAAACATGACTTTATCTGACCAATCTAAGTCACACCTGCAATGTTGACATGGCAGTTTCCTCTCACTCTTCTATATCAAAGAAAGTAATTTGCTAGAACCCTAAACTGGCCCTGCCTACTCTTGAACAACAGCAGATTTTGCAATGGTAATTTGCGGTAAACACACACATCCGAAATGGCCCCATGTGGTTCTGTGAGGCTAGAATTCCCGCATACTTAACCAAGGAGCAAACAACATAGTGGTGTGCTGCCACTTAACTGATTTCTGATTGGTCATGTTGCTGCTGCTCACCCGGAAGTAAAAGGGGAATGGCAAGGAGGTGACCTCTCTTGGATCTCATTCCTCTTCCTTCTGGTAAAGAGCAGCAACACCATCAATGCTATCTGCTACTACACAGGAATAATCTCAACTGAAAACAGTAGGACTTCCCCTCCAATAAATATGCATACGGTTTCACTCTGCACTTTGATGCAACTCTATATTCAGAGAAACATAGAGCTTTCCCCAAACAAACAAAAAAACCAATACTTCACAATTCATCACAGTCCCTTTTGTGTAATCTCAGTCTCTCTAACCCTATCTCTCTCTCTCTCTCTTTCTGTCTTTCTCTCTCTCCCTAAAGTGCACTCTCTTCTATTATACCCAGTCAATACTTGGAAGATTTACTTATGAAGCACAAGAAAACCTTTATGTGCAGCGTGTTGCAACCTTTCATGTTGCAGCATACTGTCCATGTTTAGCTTAGTTTATTTTAAGCACAATCAATAACACCTGCTGCCTTCAGTGCTGTTTTCCAGATGCTTGCTGGAATTACAGCTTATGAAAGAAGTACCCAATCACAGCAGAGTCCTCCATGTCTCCATTAGCAGCAATTCAAGAGCAAAATCAGCTTATATACACTTTTTCCCCAGTAGGTGAGTGCCTAATTATTTTACGAGTCTCTCAGAGAAAGATTACTTGAATAATAAGACTTTAAGGGCTGTTTTATATTTGTGCTCCGTATTTTTAACCTCGCGTCCTCTCTTTTGAGAGTTCATTTCTGTACATATCTCCTTTGAATTTCATTGACAGGCTGGCTTCTCTCGTCTTTGAAATCCCTCCGGAGGACACTTGCTGCTTTCACTTTGAAAAGATATTCTGAAAACAACTCTGTTATGAGGTCCCGTGTTTATCAATGATTGTACATCAAATGAGTTCATCTGAAGAGCACGGACGAAAGAAGAGAAATGGGTCTCTTAACTGCTAATGTGACAGACTCACTCAGTACTTGGATAGCTGGACCAGTTCCTTACCATCCTTGGTATTACCCAGGTAATAAAAATTCTGCAGCCCAAATTGATCCGCCGTGACACTTGAAACACCTATTTGTTTTCAGCACAATAGCACAGATGTAACAGCCAGGAGCTTTAGTAAACTATGTTGCTGATTATCTGCAAGAAGTAACAAATCCACACTTTCTCTGCTGTTTCCCACCCCCTTGTGGATATGAGGTCTGTGTAAAGGCTAGGAAAAAATAGTCATTGGTTTTCTGTCATGGTTCAGCCCCGCATGGGGATGCAACTTTAATGACCTTGGAGAAGGAACAAGGGGAATATATCTCCACATTTCCAGGAATTTTTTTAAAAAGCCAATGGATTCAGGTATTCCTGGCTCAGGACTGGAAATCTCGACACCAGTTGTTCGGGTTCATTTGTGAAGCAACATATCCAAGCTCCAGTGGAAAGCATTGGGAAATGGACATTCTCAAAGGATGAAGCAGGCTTCCTTAAGATAATGCAGCTGCGGTCAGGAGAGATGCCTCGCCTCTCCACTGCACTGTTGTTGTTGTTAATTGAATTTATATACCACCCTATACCCGGAGGTCTCAGGGCAGTTCACAGAATAAAATCATAATATAAAACCACAAAAAAACATAATCAAACTAAAAACAACAACCCAATAACCCCCCTCCCCCAAAAAACCCACACACATTTTAAAAGGGCATAGGATGTAAATCAGATCAACCAAAGGCCTGGTCAAAAAGGAACATTTTTGCCTGGCACCTAAAGGTGTATAATGAAGGCGCCAGGTGAACTTCCCTGGAGAGAGCATTCCACAGATGGGGAGCCACTGCCAAGAAGTCCCACTCTCATGTTGCCACCCTCTGGACCTCCTGACCACTCACTCCAGAACCTTGCTCAGGAAAGGGAGATTAGCAACTGGCTGGTAGTTAGTTGGGTTTTCCAAATCCAGGGAGTGTGGTGTAGTGGTTAAGAGCAGTAGTCTCCTAATCTGGGGAACCGGGTTCGCTTCTCCGTTCCTCCACATGCAGCTGCTGGGTGACCTTGGGCCAGTCACACTTCTTTGAAGTCTCTCAGCCCCACTCACCTCACAGAGTGTTTGTTGTGGGAGAGGAAGGGAAAGGAAAATGTTAGCCGCTTTGAGACTCCTTAAAGGGAGTGAAAGGCGGGATATCAAATCCAAACTCTTCTTCTTTTTCTTAAGGAGTGGTTTTACCACTTCCTCCTTCAAACAGACAAGGACCACCCCTTCTTGTAAAGAGGCATTGATCACCTCCCTGGCCCAAGATGCACAAGGGTCTAGAGTGCTAGTGGTCATCCTGACTGATATGAACACCTTGTCCACATCCTCGAGCCATCCAACACAACAGGACTAGACTGTGCTCTGGACAACCCATGATATTCATTGGCTTTAACAGCAGAGTCAAAGTCTTGGTGGATGCAAGCAATTTTATCCTCAAATTGCTTTGCAAACAAGTCACAGCAAGCTACCGTTGGTTCTCCCACCTCCTTTGGGCCAGCCTTTAAAAGGCCTCATACAACCCAGAAAATCTCTGCTGGATGACATAATGAGGATGCAATGGAGGCAGCAAAGCATGCCTTCTTTTCTGCCTTCACTGTCACTAGGAAGGCTCAATAATGAGTCCTTACCAGTGTTCAGTTACATTCATTCAGATCTTTCCTCCACTTGCATTCAAGCCGTCTCGCAACTTGTTTCCTTGCCCTAAACTCTAGAGTATACCAGGGGGTACAAATGGGCTCCATGAAGTAGGAGAGGGCACTCGGGGCGATTGTGTCAATAGTCTGATCCATTCAGCTGTTCAAGAGGTCGGCCAGGTCTTCACTGGGATGCCAGTCGTATCAGCCAGAAATACCCCCCAGATTCGTTTGGAATCCCACTGGATCCATCAGCCTATCAGGGCAGACATTCCTTATAAGTTCCCGCCTCCGTGGAGGGGGAAATGTGCTGGCAGCCAAAATCTCAACAGGAGGTGATCTGACCATGACAAGGGACTGATGTCGATGACCCCCCCCCCTTCAAAGCACCCTCTTCCTGCCCAGTCGAGAAAACAATGTCCAGAGTGTGGCCTGCCATGTGCATTGGGGCCGTGACATGTTGGAACAGCCCCATGGCTGTCATGGTGGCCATCAAGTTCTGGGCTGCTCCAGTACCAGCTGCCTTGGCATGGATGTTGAAGTCTCCCAGAACCAGCACTCTGGGAGTCCTGAACACTGCCTATGTGACCAGTTCTGTCAGCTCAGGCATGGAGACTGCTGGGCAGTGAGGCAGGCAGAATCTTTAATCTGTCCCTAATCTGCCTTTGTAATGTCACAAGGTTGCCACCAGGAATGTTAGCCTGGAGAAAAGGGCAATCTGTATGGCAAGGCAACTCAAATAAATTTCATAGGGGCAGCTATTGCTAGCTACTGTGGCAAAAAATGTTCTTAATCTGAACAATGGAGAGCTATTTTTCTTCCCCAAACACAAGATGGTCCACACACAGCCTCATGGGGAGCATGGAAGGAAACTCTGCTTGGGTAGATATGGATTGGCCACAGCTTGAAAAAAGTGATACCAACCTTGTGGAAATCAATGAAACTCTGTGCAAACTGAGACTGATAGATCAACTTGCTCTCAAAGCAACTGTGAGAACTGCTGTTTTGTGTGAACTAGTCCTTACTTACTTGGGAGGAGTCTCAAATCGTGGGTTTTTTGTGAGAAACAGAGAGCTTCATTAAGTGAGTTTTAGAATTCTTGGAGGAAGGGACTATTAGAAGCTAAAGTGCTGGGATTCAGTGTCAGGTTTCAATATCACTCTTTAATATATAGAAACGCTAATGGTCACATGAAGGCACAGTACCCATGAGCAGAGGAATCCAAAATCTCAAGAAACCTCTTTCTTTTGGCTTCTTCCCTCCCCGCTCTCTCAGACAAACCACTCACTAACTAGACAAGACTAGCTAAACGTGACCTGGAGTCACACTTGAAATGCAAATTGCAGTTTAAGAAAGGTTTTTTTGGTCATGTTCTTTTTCTACATATTTTTGGGGGTAGGGAAAGAAAGACCGATTTCCTCTATACACCCAACATGGTCATGTGATTGCTCTGACTCGCTTGTATCTCTTTACATATTAATATTGTGCATGCTAATGCAATTAATGGAGAAAATGGTGTCTGTGCAGAATTTTTGAAATGTGGCTAAAATATCTAGGGAAACCAGGGCATATTGCAGCTCATATCGGAAGCTACATAGCAGGGGGGTGTGTGTGTAGCTCAACAAAAACAATTTTGTGCCCATATTTTCACTCTTTGAAATATGGCAGCCCTGTTTAAAGAAATATCAGGCTTGCTTAATTCCAGCTGCCTTTTTCAGCAGCAACTATGTTTAGGAAGATGAGCTCATTGTGTTGCTGTTATCTGGAAAGAAACCACCACCCCCTTCTTCATGCCAATGGGCCTTCTCCTTGCTACAACTATGTGGGTCAAGAGAAGTAATACACGAAGCAGTAGATTTTTTTAAAGACAGCTCCCACCTTTCTGTGGTTTCTTTATCATGGTGGACTTCCTTGTTGGAACTGCAGGTAAGAGCCACCTGATCTTCTGCAGCAGCAAACTGTTTTTGACCTTAAACTGTGTGGTGACTGGAACTGGGGACCACTATGTGGATATCTTAACTCAGATCCTCAATATGTTGGTGGCAATCACTGCCTCCTGTCAAGAACAGGCAGGACACCAAGGAAGGAGAAGAGGATCCAGCCAAGGGGTGTAGCCACAACTGATATATGCCAGGACAAGCTGAAGATGGAGAATGGGAGGACTTAGGAGGTGCTTACAGGACATCAGAAGACATTGAAGGGGCATTAAAGGGGATACAGCAGGCTCTGAGGTGTTGTGAATAGTGAGAAGCATACCTCTAGGAAACTGAGACAGACAAGGGAACACAGCCCAGCTCATTAGTTGACCAGGCGGAGATCATGGGGCTTGTAGGTTTGAGGTTCGTGATCACTCAGCTATATTAAGCTCAGGGCAAGTGAGGTTCACATACCTCATCAAGTGGAGAGACACAGCATTTCAGCTGGAGCAACCCTGGTGCATCAATCAAGATTGGAAGGCATAAAAGGGAAGCGAGACTGAAGCTCTGTCTGTTTAATTAACTTTGTTGGTGGCCCATGTCTTGGCTGCTTTGAGAACTCCACTGGACTATGACTTTGGGACTGAACCCAAGTTTTCTAACCTGGATCTTCTGCAGAGGTAGGAACCTGGGCTTGTGGCTTGACTTCAGACCTTGCTGATTGTATTGGAATTGGGTCTGTATTTGATCATTTGGACTGTATGTATACTCTCTAGCGTTGTCCTTGGGACTGTGTGCACTATTGGGACTTGCCTCTGGGTACGCCAGGTTTTGGGACACCTCTTGTGGGAGTGACTTCCATAGTTTAATTATGTGCTGTGTAAAGTTTCCCAAAAGGTCTTCTGTTGTTGCTTACTGGAAGGGAGGGGTAAGGCAGCAGGGAGATTGGAGTGGTGAAAACTGGTGCTTCTGCTGGTGCATTTGCACTGTGCTGACCTCACCACCTCTCCCTTTGAGTATGCAACAACAATCTACCTGCCACTGTAGTGTATCCACTCCTGCCCTGCAAACCAGTTCTACTATCAAAATATGCTTTGCATGCAGAAGGTCTCAAGCTCAGACCTGTTCTCAAGCTCAGTTCTGTTGCTTGACGCATCCCTGATATATTACTAAATATTTTTTAATACAGACCAAAGTGTATTACTATTGGAATGAGTTCTTTCATTTTTTCTTTAATAACTATATTAGATGAATATGTTGGACCCATTTTACATATGTAATTCCATTGTTCTTTGAAAGATAGCGGTTTGTAAATCCCTTTTCCAATTTCCTTTTATATGTATCATCATAGGATGAAGTTTCCATTACAGTATTATAAATTTTTGAAAGGAACCCTTACATAATGAAAGCATGGTTAATATTAATTGTTTAAATTCAATCAAATTCTTCATTATTTCAGAACCTCTTTGTACTGCAATCTGTAGATACTGAAAAAAGAAGGGTTTTCTTGTATTCAATCTTTCCCTTCATTATAAGTTACAAACTCCAGTGAAACAATCAGCCAATCTTATTAGGATAGCTTGTTCCTGCTCATTAAAAGTCACTCACTATTTTAGCCGTAGAACCCTCCTTATTATAAATTACTTTTTATTTTCACCTGGTAAAAATCAACCCCAAATTGATAGATCTCATGAATAAAGTCCCCTGCAGCGCTCCTGAACTCAACTGATTTTTATACTCTGAATGGAAGTTTTAATTCATTTACCCTAGTTGTTGTTCAACTAAGTCTTCTCACATTAAAATTAGCCTCCTGATTAAATGGAGACTCACAAAGTAGGAGGAACCGATATTCAAACTAGAAGAGACATGCAATTGCTTGTATATTAGATGTGACATGCAATTGGATACAGACTGCTGGATCAGATGGGTCTTGGCCTGATCCATCTAATGCAGCAGTCCGTATGCAATTGCATGGGGAAGAGAGAGACCACTTTCATTGCAAAATTGTTGGTTTGATCATGGCTCTCACAGAATCGCATCTAGTTTGGCCCTAGATATTGTCAATAAGCAACACATACTCTAAATGCAAAGAAAAGCATTACTCACATGCCTTTCATGTGCACATTGTTACCAGGATGTCTTGGAGACATGGTTGGTCCATGGTCATTCTCACATGTATTTATTTTAAGCCTGTTCCATCCTGTTTTGGAGTTAATATAATTTTCTTCTTCTTCTAAAAAGGCAGTATGTAAGAGCAACTAGCCCATGTAGTTCAAGCATCCTGTTCTCCCAGTGGCCAACCAGATGCTGATGGGAAGAACTGAGTGCATAATGCCTCAGTCAGTGATGCTACAGCTTATCCTTCAGGGCTGGTATGAAAATGTGCATTTAAATAGCACTTAAATGTATTTTTATCATAATATATTATGAATACACATATTAATATTTTAAATGAATTTTTGTTCAATGTACCCATTTCTGAACTATTTTATCTTAAAATACACATTTAAAATGCATACAGGTACAGTCTTTTGAGATAAGAACGCTATCACAAAATTCAGAAAAGTGTGAAATTTGAAGAATAATTATATTCTGATCCGTGAATTAATTTGAGAGTTCAGATTGCTTAAAAATGTAGAGCAAATAAATTTATTCTCCATCCCTGCTTGGTGAAGAGCTGCTCTCTCAATCTTGCTCTTCTTTCCTCAAGCAGTTGTGTGGTTGCCTGCAGTTGTTTGAAGAGAAACTTCAGTACATACCCTCCTCTTCACAAGTATGTTCCCAGGTTCAAGGTTCAATCCTGGGCATCTCTAGGTGCAAGAAAGAAAGAAAGAAAGAAAGAAAGAAAGAAAGAAAGAAAGAAAGAAAGAAAGAAAGAAAGAAAGAAAGAAAGAAAGAGAAAGAACCCTACTTTAGCAGCTGCCAATCCATGTAGCTGGACGTGTATTGGGCTGGAGGGACCAATGATATGCCTTAGTACAAAACAACTTTCAATGTCAATCTTCAACAGAATTTGTACGAATGCTATCAAAAACAAGGGGGAATGGAGCCCATAGTTTCTCCAGGCTTCCTAGTCTCTGAGAATGTATTTTTGTTACTGTCTTTTACCAAACCTGGCACAAACCAAGTAGTCCTTAATTAAGATGGGGAAGAGTTGGTGAGATGCGCCAGTCACTCTGCTTGCATAATAAAATGTGTGTTTCCCCTTTTCTTCCTTGCCAGAATGAAGTAGTAAATATTCCCCTCTGTCCCCATGTTAATTAGCTGATCCCAATGTATCTACAGAATTATCTGTTTGTTATTACTGCTTAGGCCCCATTACTTCACTAAAAAGAAAAGAGATTCTACCTGTAATGAAACAAAACTCTGGGAACAGCTCACAAATCAATAAGCCACAGAAGTAAAACATTAGTGGCAGGCTTTTCTCCCTTTATCACCTGGACTTTTAGACTTGAGGAACATCCATGCCAATTTATGGCATAAGAGACCATGCCCTGTTCCAAGGATATTGCAATCAAATGTTTTTACAGTGGTGCCGGGATAGAGAGAGGTGAGGAGCTGGGCAGGAGTGGATAATCTTTTTTCAACCTGAGGGCTACATTGCATTTCAAGGCGACCTTCTGAGGGCTGATAGTGGGCAAGGCCAAATACAAAAGCAGGTGAGAGAATGAATGTATTGTTTTCTCCTACACAGTGTCTCACACCCCTCTCTATCATGTGAGTCCAGGCCTATTTTACACATACCACAGCTGAGGTCTAACTCAAAACAGCCTCTGTAACCAGGAGTTGGGGACTTGTGGCCCTCCAGTTATTGTTAAATTTCAACTCACATCAGCCCCTGTCAGCATGGCCAATGGTAGGCTGTAGCCCAGCAATGTCCGGAGGACCACAGGTTCCCCATCCCTGTTCCACACTGTCCCTTCCTCCATTTTTATTTATTCAAATCAGTTAAACAAATCTTGTCAAAGCCCAAAAGCTCTGTGACATTCTCTCCAACAAGAAGCTCTAGCTTTAAATCCTTGCCCACAACAGTATTTTCACAATTGGCTAAACTCAGCAAGTGGCCTCTGGTCTTCATTTCAAATTTATGAGGGCAAAAGTCATACCACTTTCAATCACTTTTTTTTCTTACTGTGGTGCCAGATTAATTTAAAGCAGGTCCAACTGATAAAATCATAGATCAAGGGGTCATGGCAAAAAGAGAAAAGTAAATCAATAACTTGCAAATTCAAGAATAGCTTTTCAAATATGTCTTTACATCCTCAGCTTCCTTTCACTCTCCTGGCTGGTAATCAAAATTATTTCTTCCTTTAATAAAAAATAACTCAAATGCAACAGAATCTCTGTAACACAGCATGGGGATATATTTTTTACTTAGCTTGAAGAGTGTTGTTGCTGATGGTTGCAATTAAATAGTTACAGTATAAACTGCATAGCATCCAAACAAAAGGCATATAGTGACAACAACCAAAATAAAGCTGCATAAATGCCTGTGTGGAAGTGACTGGAATATATAAGAACATAAGAAGAGAAAACACTGCAAGATGAGGCCAATCTAGTCCAGGATCTTGTTTTCACAGTGTCCAAGTAGATGTCTTCAGGAAGCTCAAAAGCAGGGCCTGAATGCAACAGCACTTTCTCCACTTGCAATTCCCCATAACTGGTATTAAGAGGTGTTGGAAGACCCAAATGGTGCCTATTTCTCCCACGCTTTTCTTCTCCTGGCTTGGTTAAGCAAGAAGTTACTCAACAGGACAACAGCAACAGATGTGGAGTGTTAATAGAGACAAGCACAGCAGCCACATGAAAGGCAGGATACTGGAGTGTCAGAAAGAGGTCCCAAAGAACTTACAGGATGTGGAAGGAGACTAAAGGAAAAAAGGTTTGCAATTTATGGGAGCGCAAGTGGTTCGGTCACACTGGGCACCACAGGGGGTGCTACAAACATGATTTAGAGTGGAGCATGAAAGGTGTGGGACGCTGAATTTTGACATCGCGTAGGGTTCCAGTGAAATTTGAAAACCCATGGTACACCACTGGTGAGGAATAGAGAATGAGAGGCTGCAAGGGAAGCTAGAAAGCAAGGAGAGTGTAAGAATTCTGCATTGCTAAGCCCAATAGCAAGGCAGCAAGAAAAGAAAGAGTTTGTGCTGTGGATTGGATCCACTACAGAAAATAACAATGGGTATAGGTAGAGAAACCTATGCTACAGAAAAAAGCTAATTCTGCTGCTACTGCGCCCACACCAAATTGACTTCCCTACCAATTCTCCCTTTCTCCACCCCATCTTGGTAACCAGCATCCACCTTGACATTGCAAAGTCAGAAAAGCAGTGTAGGGCCCATTCTACACTGCCCAACTGCTACTGAAAAAGAGGAATCAAATCCTTGTTTCCCTCACTGTTATTTTTAGCTGTTAATTCCTTCAAGATGAGCAGGAATTTGAAATACCTGGATACTATAATCTATGTTTCTCTTTAGTGTTTTCATAAGTCAAGGAAAGCTCTCCACAATTTGGCCTGCACATTATCTTCTGGTTGCCCTCCCACATCTGATTTCTATCACAGTCCTAAAAACAGCATCTCTCTGTGACAACCGGGGCACATAAATGCAACATTTCAGTGTTTGCAGATCCAGAAGCTGTAGAAACAAATGGCTGCATTCAAGGGAGAAGGAGGAAGCCTCCCTGACAGTAGAGTGCAGCATTCTTCTGGGACGATCTTGTGAGGAAAGCTGCAGGCCAAAGCAATGACATATGTGATAGAATATGGGATGTGGGGGACTAAAGGGAAAAAATGAACTTTTCTTCTAAAATAATATTTGTTGGTGACAGAAGGAAATATGTGTCAGTTTCATTTGTGAGTGGAGGAGGCAAATAAAGAGACCAGACAACAGTTGCTGGAAGTAAAATAGGGCCATTTTTTAAATATCAGGAAAAACTTTATGACAGTAAGAGCTGTTCAACAGTGGAACAGACTCCCTCAGAAGCTAGTGGACTCTCCTTTATTGGGGGTTTTTAAGCAGAGATTTGATGGCCATCTGTTATGGATGCTTTAGTTGAGATTCCTGCACTGCAGGGGCTTGGACTAGATGATGCCTGTGGTCCCTTTCAACTTTACAATTCTATGATCCTGTGTGGAAATATAATTTTATAACAAGCTACTAAGCTTGACATTCTGGGCACGCCACCCAGCTTGCTGAAGATGAGGTGTATACTCTATTTGTCTAACTTTCCCAACTTCCTGACTCTTCAAGTGAGAATGTGGGTCTTCCAGACTTATGTCCCCTCAGTGCCCCAGAACTCCAAATCTGTTTTAGGTTATCCCAAACAGTGGTCTTTATCCTTCCAATATGTTCCAAAATGCACTCTTCCAAAGAGGCCAGGGAAATGAGTTTTCTTAAATATCCATCATGGAGAAAAGACAATGTTGATCATTTGGACCTTCTGTGGGACCTTTTGGCCAAGAAAACAACACAGAAATAATCCATTTGTTTCTTTGAGGGTGAAAAAAAGAAGTTTTACTATGAAAAATCTTGCTGCCTGAGAGTGTGTTAATTGACACACTGGAAGAAGCCCCTTCTCAGAGAGGATGCCCAATGGAACATGGCTGGTGATTGGCAGCCATTTCTGATATTTTGAATCACTATATTTATATTGAATTGTATTGATTTTTTGAGGAATATGTTTATTTTTTGTTTTATTTATAGGGTGGTTTTTATGATTGTAATGTTTGCTAAATTTAAATGTCATGGTTATCATTGTGAGAACTCAGCATTGTGGGAAAAGCAGAATACAAATAAATAAAACTGCAGCATGCGTGTAAAATGTGATCACCCAAGGTGCTCACCTGCTGATTTTCACTGTTCCCACAAACAGGTCTTTGAACCTTGCTCCCAGTCTCCTTTTCCCCCTAACTAAAATGCCTTGTCCCTTTTCTCTAAATACTTACAGTGCTGCTCACAGTTGTCATATCCCCTTTCTTGCCATTCCCTGTAAGAATGTTCCTTTTCTAAATTAAATTCTCTCTTGCTGTACAACTTCCATCATCAGTTTATTTTCTAGTCACCCCTCAGCCCTCTGATATATGTTGCCTTCGCCACAATCTCCATTCTCCTCGTCTGAAATCATGATTAAACTTGGCAAATTTACTCCTCCGAGTTTGTCTGTAGCTTTCCTGAGGCTGGGGGTGGGTGGGCATCACTTTGTGTTCTGGCTGTGAGCAGTTGATGGACAACCAAGAGGTCTTGTTCTTTTCCTCTTGCTAGCCCCTGAGGGAATCACTCTGTTCCTTGGTTCACAGTCAGGAGAATGAACAGAGAAAGGAAGAGGCAAAGATTTTTGCTTTGATTTTCACTGAATATCTAGAATGTTTTCATTAGCGGCTGATCAAAATAACAAAAGAAGAACAGATTATCTTGATAGATTAAACCTATTTCTTTCTTGCTTTTCTTTTTTTTTTAAAAAAAAACACCTTTGCTCATATTATAGCAACATCAGTTAATTAGAATAAAATATATTTTAAACCTAGGGATAAGCATGAAAAAACTGAGAAATTTTAGTGGTTAAACACTTTTTGCTTCTCACAAATTTTCAGAGCCGATCATACAGAGTTGTAGTCTTTTATTTAGTATTTTGGAAGCAACTAACTATTTTGAAAAATGCCACCAGTGCTGATTCATATTTTTGTTATACTTGTTTATTTGACCTCCATTATTTGGACTAATTGTAACAGCATTTCTTTCTCTCCCTGACTCTCTCTCTTTATCTTCCTGTATCCATAAAAATGTAAGGCTGTGATTGTGCAGCCCCCATTCAAATGTTTTTGTGCCTCATCGCTACCCTGGATCTGCATGAAGCCAGGGTGGGGGTAAGAAAGCAAAAGAGAAGGTAGATTACACAGCAGCAGTGGCAATGATACGGATGTGAGATGGGAGGGAAACTGACAGGGGGGGAGTGGTCTTTTAAAACAACAGCAGAGGTTTGAATAAAGCAGGGATGGAGAGACACAGATATAAATGGCACTATTAAACAACAGTAGAGGAGAGGTTTGAGTACAGTGAAGGAGTTTGGAAAGGTTCCATTGTGTTAACTTATGAGGGTTAGCTTCTGTTTTGTACACATCTCTACTCTTCTAGTTAAAACAGGTTTGAATGGTTTTTCTTTTCTTTTCTTTTCTTTTCTTTTCTTTTCTTTTCTTTTCTAAACCAACCCCCTCAGCATCCCTCTATCAAACTTCTCATAGCTGAGTAAGATAGTCTTCCATAAACACAGTTTTAACAATGAGTCCATAAGTGACTGTGGAGGCCAATTTTGGATCAACACATCCTTCCACAGTTGGGACATCGGTTTCCGGGCAGGAGTTGATCACACTGTGGATTTGTCAAGTGTGCCTTCCTCTTAGCACATTTCTCCCTTGTGTCCTGAGTTTGAGTGTCTTCAAAGCCCATGACACCTTTGGTAAAAACTGTTCTACAATTGGAGCAATCTCAGGCCAGTGTTCCCCAGTTGTCAGTGTTTATACTACATTTTTAAAGATTTGCCTTGAGACAGTCTTTAAGCCTCTTTTGTTGACCACCAGCATTATGCTTTCCATTTTAAAGTTTGGAATAGAGTAGTTGCTTTGGAAGACTATCATCAGGCATCTGCACAACATGACCAGTCTAATGAAGTTGATATTGAAGAAACATTGCTTCAACACTGGTGATCTTTGCTTCTTCCAGTACACTGGTATTAGTTCGCCTGTCTTCCCGAGTGATGTGTAAAGATTTTCAAAGACACCGTTGATGGAAACTTTCAAGGAGTTAAGGATGGCATTTGTAAGTGGTCCATGTTTCACAAGCATACAGTAAGGTTGGTAGTACAATAGCTTTGTAAACAAGCATTTTGGTTTCCCTGCAAATGTCCTGGTCCTCAAACACTCTGCACTTCAATCAGGAGAAAGCCACACTCACAGAGCTTAGGCGATGCTGGATTTCGGCATCAGTGTTGGCCCTTGTGGAGAGATAACTGCCCAGGTAGGAGAAGTGATCAACATTTTCCAATGTTACACCATTGAGTTGGATTTGTGGCGCTGCAGAGGGGTTATTTTGTACTTGTTGGTGCAGCACTTTGGTTTTTTCAATGTTGAGGGATAGGTCAAGCTTTTTGTAAGCTTCTGCGAAGATATTTAGGATGGTTTGGAGGTCATCCTCTGAGCGTGCACACACTATGTTGTCATCAGCATACTGAAGCTCTATGATGGAAGTTCAAGCCCTGTACCGTAAGGTGTGTGAAATGCAATGGGTTGTATTCCCACATAAGCATGCATTGGCTTGGGCTAGTGCTGTTCAGTGTCAGGTTTACAGAATTTTTGAGTAATCCAGGTGTTTGGGATCATGCCTAATATCAGATTTCTGTATGTTGTGGAAATACTTTTTGAGAGTCAGTGGGACCAAGCGGGACCAAGCATCTCCTCCTCTTTCTTGAGCCATCACTCCCTCCATTTCTGATGCTCAGGCTGTGAGTGTCATTGCTTATATAGGTCAAACAGCACACCTCATGCTCCAGAGTGTTAGAATGCTCAAGGATGCAGAAGTTGAAATAAAAAAATTAGGAGAAAATGTTAAAATGAGACACCTGCTCCTCAAAAAAAGAAACTGGAGTATTTGTGAGGAGCAGAAAACCAGATGGAGAAATCTAATGTACAGTGGTACCTCGGGTTAAGTACTTAATTTGTTCCAGAGATCCGTACTTAACCTGAAAATGTTCTTAACCTGAAGCACCACTTTAGCTAATGGGGCCTCCTCCTGCTGCTGCTGCACCGCCAGAGTACGATTTCTGTTCTTATCCTGAAGCAAAGTTCTTATCCTGAAGCACTATTTCTGGGTTAGCGGAGTCTGTAACCTGAAGCATATGTAACCTGAAGCATATGTAACCCAAGGTACCACTGTATAGATTTCCCTTGTTTTATTCATTTTCTACAGATCTCACTTTTTATGTAGCTACCTACCTCTCTTAATTGCAGTTCAGCAAGCTGCCCAGGATCGCACAAACAGTTTCCACTAACACAATAGAATGTTTGGTTTTCTTTGAACAAGGAGGTGGAGAACCTGAGGTCTCCCAGAAGTTGTTGAAATACAACTCCCATTATCCTTAACCATTGGCCATGCTGGTTGGGGCAATTGGGAGCTGGAGTCCAACAGCATCTGGAGGGCAATATGTCTGCCAGATGGATGCTACACATGCCATATTACAATATTATTTTTAATCTCCCTTCAGCTTCAAAAGCATGTAGCACAATAGGCAGTGAGGGGAGCCTGTTTCATGGAACTTGCTCTTTGGGCCCTTTTTTTTAACTTCAGCAAAGAAGAGACCCTGTTCTTTCGGAAATGCAAGGCATGCTTATAATCCAAGGCTGGAGGTTATGCCTAACAAACTTGTCACTTTGGTGATATGAATTATGCATCTTTGACTCTCTCTTTCTTTTAAATAACTGATGAGAGCTGTGCAAAACTCCCTATGGCAGTTCCTGAAGCTAATGAGGGAGAAAAAACCCACAACTAAAGCCTTCTAATGACAGAACCTTTCAACTCACCCTTAGTCTTTGCCAGGAGACATTTTCCTTGGTGGCATTTGAATTACTGGATTATAGTTCCTTGACCTGATTGGAAGTGCCTTAGGAGTCCATGTACATATCGGAGCCCTTGCTTGAACACCACAGATGGTGGTTGTGGTTTCTATGTATGACTATGTGTGTGATCACACAAGGAAGACAAAGAGGCCAGGCTTAATTTACTTCATTTGGGATTACTCTTTATCCAGCATTTGATTACTGAAGCCGACAAACTTGATTTTGGAAGCTAAAAGATGCATTCATTTTGTAAAGTTCATTGTTTCCCTTCCGATTTGACAGAATGCTGGTGTTGCTTGGGACTCCAACTGCTTGCCACTCCGAGTTAATTATGTCCATTGACTTCAGTGTGTCTACCACCCTGTTTCATGGAGTTGGAAATCACATGTGTATGCAGAGGGATTTGTACAGTATCTCCATCTACAACCTCAACTGAGGTGGATTCCACCACCACCACCCTGTATTTTATTTTTGTGCAATTTCAGTTTCAAAGGGGCTTATGCCTTTACTTTGATGTTGTTGTTTCCATCTATAACAATTTTATGTTTGACCTCTGATCTGATGTGAATGCTTATTCTAGTTCCCTACGGATCTTTTTCTTTTTTAAAAGGTTATTGTGCACTGGGAAAAGAATGCCCATGTGAATCTAACCAAACTCATGGAAGCTTCACAATTTCCTTCAATAATATATTTGCTGGAATAACACTGCAAAGCCTTATTGGGTCACTACAGCAAAGCAACATTTTAATGTATCACAAAATATTAAAGGTGAAAGGTGAAATCTTAAGAGCACAGACTCAAAATGCTTCCAAACTTTGTACACACGTCTATGCATATGCACACCCTTTGATGTGTCTGTATTACACAGTGCATCTGTATTTTGCATCAGTTGATTATTGGCACTAAGTAGTCCCATTTCTCAGATGGCACTGTGAGAACATATTTTGCCTAGTGAGAACAGGAAATAGGGGAGGGGAACCTGGATGATTACTCTGGCAGAACTAATTATCCCCATTGGGACATGAATGCTGCTCAGACATTGTAAGCTGGATCTCACTTTTAACTTTCTTCTTGACAAGTTGATTCTTATGGATGATTAGCTGGCAGCTTACTGACTAGCAATGTGATATATATATTTTCTTCCAATGGAAGAGAGCACCAACCGTCAAATTGCTAAATGCGAACTAGTGTTTAGAATAAGAAGGTTGATACAAAAAAGGCTTATGATTAGGAGAACTACATTTTTGTTTGCAAATATGCCACAGGTGTCTGAAATTTTAAACTGCATTCTGTTAAATTATATCATACCGAAAGCTGTCTTGCAGGTAATGGAAAACATATATCCCATTATTAAACCCATTAAATCAGTAGTAACTTAAGACAGCAAATTTCTATGTAAAGTAACTCTTGACAGATTATTTTTATTAAAAGCAACAACATGTTAATGGTTTAATACAGAAATATTACATATAGAATAGATATAAAGGGTCTAATAGTGTATACAGTATAGGTGCTGTAGGAGTCCCAACTAGATGTAGACTAGAGAACACCTTAAAACTGAATAAAATTTATTTAGTTCACATTCAAAGGCAATTTTGCATTTTAAAGGCAAAGAGCACCTAATTTGTGCTTTGTGGAACAATATATAGCTGTCCTTCAAATTGTGCATTTCTCAGAATTTTGCAAAACAGTTCCCCAATCAATTAATATGTACAAAAGTACATAAAGCTAGGGTAAAGTGTGCATTAAAATGCATATGAGTGAAAATAACATGCAAACATGCATTTTGTTGGGAAAAATAAGCTTTTCAAAAATGAGTATAGCAAGATTGCATACAAATATTAGGAGAAATTCACTCTAAAATGCTGGTGATTTTTCATGAGGATTTATAAATAAAATTATCTCAAACTGATCTGGAAATGTGGCAGGGACTGAATTTAAGATTAGTGGTGGACATGAAAAGCTGAGAGAAGAGAAAGGTGCTTATTTGTATACTTAGTGAATTCCGAATTGTCACCCGGCATGAATTAAAGCGACAGATAAATGGTAGAAAGAAACCCCACCAAATTCATTTTTAACATGTGCTTCCAAATAATTAGGCTTTGTAACAAAACAAGTGGAAAAAATGTCAGTCATGGTTTGAGCTGTGTCTGGATTACATGAAATAATAATAAGTAAGCAAAATCCATGCTATCTTCCAAACTCTTTAACCCATGCCAAGCTGGCCATTTGTATCCATGTCCCACCCAGAAGTAGCTAAAGGTATTGTGGGGTTAGATAATTTTAAGTTAGTCACAGCCTGAAGAGGCTGGTATAAGTCAAGCAAAATACATTATATATATATATAGAGAGAGAGAGAGAGAGAGAGGGGGGGGGTAAAGGGAACCCTGAACATTAGGTCCAGTCATAACCAACTCTGGGGTTGCAGCACTCATCTCGCTTTATTGGCCGAGGGAGCCAGCGTACAGCTTCCGGGTCATGTGGCTAGCATGACTAAGCCGCTTCTGGCGAACCAGAGCAGCGTACGAAACGTCGTTTACCTTCCCGCCGGAGCAGTACCTATTTATCTACTTGCACTTTGACATGCTTTCGAACTGCTAGGTTGGCAGGAGCTGGGAATGAGCAACAGGAGCTCACTCCGTCGCGGGGATTCGAACCGCTGACCTTCTCATCGGAAATCCTAGGCTCCGTGGTTTAACCCACAGCGCCACCCGCATCTCATATGTATATATATAAAACAACAACAAACAAAGCTGCATTGGGCTACAGACCAATTTATAACATGGAAGGAAGTACCGGTATATATTTCCTGCAACATAGTTGTTGTTTTCTGTGCACAGGAGGTGGAAAGACTAATCTTTGATCCTGCAGCCTTTTTGTGCTTGAGCTTGACTTCCAGTCATAAGAGTCCCAGCAGCTGTCTCAGTCGCTTGGAAAATCATTCCATCACTATTTACCACTTCTTATATAATATTGGTGACTCTAGATTCCATGCAGAAAACATGGACTGTTCTAATCTGACAATTTTGGTTTGTCTCCAGTTTCTCGTTCAGATCTTCAGCCCAGTTTTTCACATTTCCACAACAGTTGGTCATCTATTTATTTTTTGAATCCTCATGAAAATGCACCAGCATTTTGGTGTGAATTTCCCCTAAATCGTATTTCTCTGTATGTTGTTTTGCATACAACAAACATTTCTACAAAGCAATTGCTCCTAATATAGTGCCTTTTTGTGTGCTATCTGAGATTCCTGCATTGCAGGGACCTTGGGGTCCCTTTCAACTCTAGAATTGTATGGTTCTATTTTAGTGCATATTTTTCCTAATGCACACACTTTGATACATTGTTTTGACCAACAAATACTTTTTGCATATAATTTCGCCCCCCCCCAATCTATATAATTTATTAATGTATGCATTTCTTTACACATTGCTTGGCTGGAGAACTGCATTGCAAAAATTGTGCAAATTTTGAAGGATGGCTTTATTCCAGTTTGAGTATTATTTTGGAAAGTTGGAATTAGGTAAATTTGCCTTCACATGCAAACTGAATCAAATATCTCCCAACGCTACATAAAATACATAACCAAATTACTGTATTTTTCTGTCTATAAGACCCCCCCATGTATAGGATTCCCCTATTTTCGGGGACTCATATTTAAGAAAATGGGGGGAGATGGCCCCGTGTATAAGACACCTCCTACTTTTTGGCATTATTTTTTAGGAAAAAACCCTAGTCTTATACACAGAAAATATGGTATATGCAGGTTTCTAAAAAGTGCAGTATGCCTTCACAGGTTCGGGGAGCTCCCCACTTCAAAGCTTCACCCTAGAATTCATGGAGGGCTAAAAGTGATGTGGGGGGGGCAACAAGGCTCAGCAGAACATCCCTACCCCTCTTATGTTTTTTGCTTCTTCTTAAAAGGTAAAGGTACCCCTGCCCATACGGGCCAGTCTTGCCAGACTCTGGGGTTGTGCGCCCATCTCACTCAAGAGGCCAGGGGCCAGCGCTGTCCAAAGACACTTCCGGGTCACGTGGCCAGTGTGACATCGCTGCTCTGGTGAGCCAGAGCTGCACACAGAAACGCCGTTTACCTTCCCGCTAGAAAGCGGTCCCTATTTATCTACTTGCACCCGAGGGTGCTTTCAAACTGCTAGGTTGGCAGGCGCTGGGACCGAGCAACGGGAGCGCACCCCGCCACGGGGATTCGAACCGCCGACCTTTCGATCGGCAAGCCCTAGGTGCTGAGGCTTTTACCCACAGCGCCACCCGCGTCTTACACTTGCATAAATAGACTGCCTGCAGGCAGCTCCTATAAACTACTGCAGGCTTCCTCAACATTGGCGCTCCAGATGTTTTTGGCCTACAACTTCCATGATCCCTAGCTAGCAGGACCAGTGGTCGGGGATGATGGGAACTGTAGTCTCAAAACATCTGGAGGGCCAAGGTTGAGGAAACCTGAACTATTGCATTGGTTCTCCATAAAATAAGGTGCCTATTTTGCTTTAAATCCTCTCTTCCGTTTTCCATTGAAGAAAAAAAGCTCAGCATGAATAATAGGTTTAAAAATAAACAAAATGTTTCTTCTTGATTATTTCCATAAAACAATTAAAAGCAGCTAGTCATTTATCAAGCATTAAGACTGAATGCATTTACACATCGGAAAGTGACAAAAGACAAACAACCACAAACATCAATCACCATATTTAATCATTCAACTGCCACTCTATTAAGCTGACTCTAAGCGCAGAGCTGAGCAATCAGCAAACTTAATGACTCAGTCTTTAATGTTCCAAACATGTTCCTTTAAGCACTATAATGACAACTTATGTGAGAAATGTACTATTGTTTATTGACCTGTGGGCCAATAAAGGATTTGCTGTTATTGTTTTTGCTTGACATTTTATGCACACAGCACAAAAACTTAAATCAATGGTGAGCTGGTTACACCATTGTGAACCACACAAAATGTGGTTTAGTCATGGAATGCATTTTCCAAAGTAAACAGAAGCTTACTGGAGCTCATGGCAGGACCCCAGTTCAGCAGCCAGCTTGGCATGAGCTGAAGAGGCAGGAAGGGACTTCTGAATTCCAGTTGATGGAAGCCATTGGAGGGGAGTGTTGTTGCACTCAGCACCTGCTTCCCAGCTTCCTGTAGGCATCTTGCGAGCCACTTGCGTCATCCAGTAGGCTCTTATATCCAGTGGTCTTATATTCTAAAGCAGAGTTTCAAAGGCTGGGGCTGGGAAATATGCAGCCCTCCAGATGTTGTTGGACTCCAGCTCCCCTTAGTCAAGTCATCATGGCAATAATCAGGGATTATGATAGCTCTAGTTCAGCAGCATCTGGAGAGGCAAAGGTTACCCAGCCCCAGTTCGTATAATATGGCCTTCATTCCCCACAAAACAGCTTTAGAGTGATGTGGATGATAGAGCACTAGAGGCTTCTGACATCCTGTAATATTTGGCTTAGATGCACAGCTCATAACTACTAGGAGCTCTGAATTCAGCATCGTGGTCCCAAATCTGTGAAAAACTTTTGTATTTCATTAGACATTTTTATTTTTAATTAAATTTTATGGTTAATCTAAACGTTTTTTTCCAGTTAACTTTGATAACTATACTGTACACAGCTTAGGGACTGCAGTGCTATGTGGCATATGAATGGCTGAAATCATCTAAGGCTGCAATCCAAACTCTTCTTATGCCAGGCTGTGTGTGTGTGTGTGAGAGAGAGAGAGAGAGAGAGAGAGAGAGAGAGAGCGCAAGAGTGAAGTAGTGGATTAAGCAGAGGTATCCTGCTGGTTGCTTCTGCTGTCTTAACCAGCCTGCCAGCCACCAAATTTATTTATATATTTACCTACCTACCTACCTACTTACCAACCAACCACTGTATCATGTATCACAGCAATTTGCAACAATATAAAACCATAAAACCGTACACTTAAAAAAAGAAAAGTCAAGAACATGTTAAAAGCAAAACAACAACAACAAATACACAAAGAAATGGGGTGTTCCAAGTGAGGGGAGGAGCAGGCCAATATGTACCTGATTTCTCTGCCAATCTTGAGCTGGCACAAGGATCAGGCCTGATCTTCCTGCCCTCTCCCTTTCCACCACAGCTGTTGTGAGTGGCTGGGCTGTGGGTGTATTAGTGCCACTGATGCTCCTTATAGCCCCAGTGGCAAGCAGTGGTGAGGTAAGAGTGCTCTGCGAACTATCAGCCATTACCAGAAGCTGAAATGTAGGCCATTGCAGCAAAGAAGACAAAAGTCCCCTCCATTTGTCTGGAAGAAATTGAGACTTTCCTTTCAAATTCATATTTTACCCCTCAATATGAAAGCCAAATTTAGGCAACAACCACCAAAGAAAAAGGGGAAGAAAAATGAATGTTGAAATGTCATTGATGACTGCGGGTGATTGACGTTCTCCATAGAAACAAAAATAGCTGGTGTCAGGCTTTTTCATGCTGAAGACAGAGCTGTGAAAACCCCTCAGAGAGATCAGTGAAAATATATTAGTCAATCTGCTTTTCAGTCAAATATGATGACAAACGATCTGTGCTGTCCCTTCTCATGCTGTATATACTTCCCTGTAATTGCATTATGGGACCATAAATGAATACCAACCAACCTTATTCTGACTTCAGGTAGGTTTGTTGTATGTTTGCACAGTCGACAACTCAGTATATTCAAGGAAATGAAAACTTGTGCCACCTCTCCATTTATTAACATGAAAGTACATGACAGATCATTCTCTTGTGGAAACATCCAAGAAATATTGCATGGACTATGGGAACTGACCTACAGTAATTCCACTATCAAGAAAAGGTAAATATTTGGGGATTTTTAGTTTAGGGGAGAAACCTCTGAATACCGGAGCATATGATAAAGATACTAGGGGCTATACGCCAGCCCATCCCTGCCCATCAGCTACCACAAAATCTCTTGTGCAAAGTGGGGAGTAAGGTCTCCTAATAGCACTGTCAGCTACCATTATCAGGGCTCAGAATGAACCAGTTACGTTTAATGAAGTTCACCAAATTAGTTCAAAAAATCTCTAAATGCAAATTAAATTTCTTTTGGGGTAGAATTTTGAACAATTTCTAGTACGTCTTTTAAGTTCTTTCTCTTTCATGTGTTTTTATGCTTTAGACTATTTGTGACTTTGGGGAAAACTGGCTGGGCATTCAGTCAAGGGTGGGAAATGTTGCCAGGCCGTCCAGCTTTATGTACTGCTCCAGTCCAGCTGCTTGTGGCATCTTTCAGCAGACACTCCTATTTAGCTGGAAAACACGCTGGCTTCTAAAAAATCCCCACTGTCTCCTGCAACCTCAGCCACTTCCACACAACTATTGAAAACTGTAAAAGTAAATTGGGCTGCCCTCGGGTGAGATGAAGTAGCATCCCGATATAAATTCTTTGCCTGGGGAAAAAAGAGAGAATGTTTATGCATGCCAAAACAATCAGCAGATGACATATTAATAAAGTGTGATAGAATTATCTCTGTGGTTAGCCTATAACCTATCACTGAAACATGTAAGGTACATTTCCATTCATCATAGGATAGGTAGTCAAGGCTTTTTCTTTTCAGCCAGAACTTACCGAAACTCAGTTCCGGCACACCCCAGGTGTGCACCATTGCCATTATAAGAGAACAAGGGAGGCATTCATGGTGAGTTCTGGCACCTCTTTTTTCTAGAAAAATAGCACTGTATGTAGTGTTGTGAGTTTGCGGGGGGTGGGGCAGTTAGGCTTCATGGCTTCTAATTCCTGGATGCAACAAGCATTCAATTGCTGGAACAGCCACTCCAGCTTCTTGGTAATGGCCCCTTAAATAGGGATCATAAAGGTAGCAAAGGGAAAGGCTCTGTGTCAGAGAACAAATGAGTAGCTAGAACTGTCTGGTGACTAGAAAGCCAAAATCCAAAATTGAGGTGTGTCCAGTGGCGTAGCATGGGTTGTCAGCACCCGGGGCAAGGCAAGTAATTTTCGCCCCCTAACCCGTGGATTTGCGCCCCCTAACCCGTGGATTTGTGCCCCCTAACCCTAACCCCCAGATGTTGCGCCCGGTGCGCCCGCCCCCCCTGCATCCCCCACGCTACGCCACTGGGTGTGTCAGCTAGAAGCTAAAAGCAGGAAGTAGGCTGAGCAGCTGAGAGAGAGCCATGCCTGATTCCTGTTTAACTCCAAGATTATGGCTTTGGGAGAAGAAAAACCTTCTTGGGCACAGTATTCCAGGTGTAGTCTGTCCAAGGCAGAATAGAGTGGTACCTGTTCTTTTGTATGCCTTTGTAGGATAAACATGAGGCTAACATATGGTGGAGAAGATGTCTGGGATTTGTTTTTGCCTTTGTATCTGGTTATCCTAGGTAAGGTGGGGGACCTCAGGCCTAAGATATGCAGACTTCCAGTCCTATCTATATGGGACTTTCTGAACTTCCTCCAGAGCACACCCCCTTGCTGGTTCTGCTTTGCACCCAAAACTTTCCCCCCCTGGCTGGAATGTCTTCTAAACCTCTGATAGGGACTTTTGTTTTCTGGATGAAGGATAGAGAGAAGTATATGAGTATGTGGAGAAGCTGGCCTACTGTACAGAGGTAAATGCTACATTGATTGCTCCACCCAGTTTTGCTGCCAACCCTGCCAAACACAGGCATGTGGCTCTCAATGTGTTGTCCAGAAAGAGCGGCCATCCTTGGGCTGAAAATGATGCCTTTCTCCTGCTTTTCATTTATGGGCTCCATTCTTAGCTGCCATAGTCAAAGGCAACTGATAGACCTGTCTCCCCCTGATTGTTCTGATCCTTTCCCCCAAAATGTCTATGCTAGTGGTCATCTCAGAAACCTGCAGTATCTTTCCAGCTTGTTTTCACTCATACTGGTCCATTTGCTTAATCTATCAATTTAGTGCTCATTAAGATAAGAAATGACAGGGATGGCAATAAATGACTTTCTTTCCATTGCAATTACTTACACAATCGAGCAGACAGCTGTTTAGTCACAGGGTATTTCCTTGAAAATGTCAGCCTAGTGGAAAACTGACAGAAGAAATACAAGTTCCCATGAAAACACGAAATAGATAGTAAGTTGGTTTGCCAGTGACATAATAAACAGCTTCTCAACACATCGAACACTGGCTGTGTTTAGCTGGCATTCAGTGTGACAGTCTGAATAGGCTTATTTGAAAAGAGTTCAAATGCTGCATAATTTTATTTTATTTTTAAAGTGAGGATATGTGGAGCACCCTTTATCTTGTGGATTTATTAAAAGTATTGTTGCTGCTCTTGAAATGTCTCAGATGTGTCTCCTGATCAGGAACCTCCATATTCACCTAAACATGTTGCTTTAGGCAAAAAAAATATAATAATAATAGTAGAAACAGCAGACTCTCTGATCTTACCACTTTTGCACGCTAGAGATTTTCTTCATCAGTCCCAGACCCCCATAAGGACATTCAGTTGAAAGGCTTATGATACCCCCACAGAGCAACTTGACTTACTGCCTGCATTCAGGTTTTCTACCAGCAGCAGGTAGAGATTTTCTGAACCGCACAGAATTTTTACTCATCTCAAAACTCTTTATGCTGAATCCTGCCATTCTCAATCACTCTGCTAACTCCTTGAGAACATCTGAGGAGGCCTTATCCCTTGCAACGGGAGACAGGAAATGATGAAGCAAGACACAAGTAGTTGAGATGAACTAAGGGTCACATTTATTCACTTACATTACATCTATAGAGGACAATGACTGCATGGGAAGCTAAACTTGTGAAAGCATTTCCCAGACTATGGAGAGGGACAGTTGCTATTTTATGTGAATTGGATGGTGTTCCTGAGTCTGCCCACCTGGGGTCCAACAATTCTGGTTGGGGAGAAAGGGTAGCCTCATAGTTGCTTTGTATCTTGGACATGGTTCCCATAGCTCTTAGCAACAAGTCTTAGGAAGTGCCTGTCCTCCCCAGATGGGTCCAAGGGTCATCCCTACCTGTGCAGTCATCCCTACCTGTCAGTTTCATAAACCGTCCTGCCCAAAGTGTGCTTAACTTAATTTAAATAACAGCACACTCCTATCAATTGCTCCAATCTCAGTGGCCCCACTGCAGTCCGTACAGAGTTTGAAAGAACACAAGAAAAACCTGTCCATAGGGCAGGCCCACAAATAATAAAGTGACCAGTATTTGTATGCTGTAGTACCAGGGGAAGATGGGTAGTTGCCACAAATGGAAGGAGGCCAAAGTGAGAGAGGAAATGGCTTAAATGGTAAATAATTGTCCAGGAGAAAATTTCAGCACCGGACTATTGGTAGGGTGATTGTGGGATGGTGAGAATTACTTTGCAAACCCAAAAATTGCCCGTGGACTGCATTATTGATAGATCACTTAGTTTTTAAATGTGTAAAAGGGAAAAAAAATTCAAAAGGGAATAGAGTAATTGACTGTGCTATAGTAAAGGTTTTTGTGTCTGTCTGAACAAACTATCCCAGTGACTTCATTCTATTACATGCTTATAATTAATAATTTACCAATAGGATTAATTTTTCCTTGCACTGGAATTGGATGGGTAAGAATGAACGTACATCACTGCTGACCACAGAAAGCTGAACATCAGAAGCACTATTTGAAACATAAAAGGCCAGTCTCAGTGCTCCAGATGTACTTGAACATGCTCATTAGGCAACAGCTAAGTGTCAGCAAGATTCCTAAATATGGATTTTGTAAGTACATGTATTTCAAGGCATGCATTAAACCCCACACAAGGGGGGGGGAGGGAAATGTCCATTGCACAGTGTTGGATGACATGTCCATCACGTAAGAACTTATGAGTACTAATATGCAGGGAATATGATTGGTATACCCATAGAAAAGAAATATTGTAGACTCATTTAGAATAGGGCTGGGGTGGAAGACCTTTTAATGCTTTGGTCTTTGCTGTTATATTTTTTAAAAGCACTATATTTTAAAGCATGAATTGATTGGTATTTTCATTCCACTTTTGAAAGCAATAAAAATGATGCAGTCCATCTCAGTATTAAAACACATCTACCAACTTTATTTATTCCCATAAACCTAAATTAGATGTGCATAGCAGTGGTTTGTGGAGCTGGTGATCTGGCAAACGAAACAATTATTTTGGATCTCTTAGCATTACAAAACCCTCATTTTTAAAAGTGATTTTATTATGTATGTGGATTTGTTGCAGACTGCTCTGAAATTGCACCCACAGTGAGCCGCTGGTAAGAAATGTTTAAATATAATGAATTAAGTACTTGAATGTATGGGCAGCCCATGATTCTGAATTTCTAGCAATAAACCTATTTTTACTTGTCCACATTCATGTGTCCATTGATTAAAACCTCTGTCCCTGCCTATGCTCAAATTGTCAGTTCATCAGATATATATATTGGCCTCTTATAAGGAAACTTGAGGAATCTCCAAATGGATGGAAAAGATGGGGGATATACAGCCAATAAACTCCAATTTTGCATGGTTTTTTAAATGTAAGGGAGCTGGCTTATTATTATTATTATTACCCTCCGATCTGGGCACAAGGCTAAGGGTGCAAGGTGAAGAGGGTTGCAAAACACTCTATTGTGTTTTGACCTCCACATGGTTTCCCACATGGCGCGAGTTTGGCCTTCTTGATAAAAGCACCCAGTTACAGAATTCAGGTTTGTGCTAATGAATTTTCCACGAGTTTAACAATCTGAAACCACATATGATGGCTCATAGACATGAGCAGGAATGCTTGCTGATTTAATTAGCACTCCAGATGTTGAAAACTGTTCATACAAATATGTGTACAGAACACTTGCAGCAAATGTTCTGTACATATTCTCTGCAATTATCAAAATTGCTGCCAACGCTATGACACAGTGTTAGGCCCTGACTCATGGAACTGAGCAGGATGTGCTTCTGAGGTTGTGGGCTTCTCTGCCCCTAAATATAGAGATTAGCACAGCAGACTTTCCAACATGTCGCTGGTGGAAATAAGGACCAGCCTGAAACATGTCCACTTTTGTATTTCCTGCATCACTTCCTGATTGCCTTTTATCACACATTTCTGAAAGCTCTACACCATCTTCTGGGTGCTGCATTCATTAACTCTGCAACAGGTTGCACAGCACTGTTTTAAAAGCCCTAAAGACCAGAAAAGTCAAGTTGCACAGATGGATGTGCGCTCCTTTCTCTATTCCTGAAGGAGTGTGTGGGGTGTAGCAAAGGATGGAACTTTCAATATCAGTTTCTTATTTTCCTAGTAATAAGTTCAGTTTTCCACATTTCTCCATATATCAATTTGAAATTTTCTGGGGGGAACGTTCTCACAAAAACATGCCAGCACAATTATCCTAATATACTCATTTTGGGTATACTGTTTTGCACATATTTTTGCAATCCGTTTTCCCCAAGCTAGCATTTAGTATGTTATTTTACACATTTGTTGTTGTTGTTTAGTCGTTTAGTCGTGTCCTACTCTTCGTGACCCCATGGACCAGAGCACGCCAGGCACTCCTGTCTTCCACTGCCTCCCGCAGTTTGGTCAAACTCATGCTGGTAGCTTCGAGAACATTATCCAACCATCTCGTCCTCTGTCATCCCCTTCTCCTTGTGCCCTCCATCTTTCCCAACTTCAGGGTCTTTTTCAGGGAGTCTTCTCTTCTCATGAGGTGGCCAAAGTACTGGAGCCTCAGCTTCACAATCTGTCCTTCCAGTGAGCACTCAGGGCTGATTTCCTTAAGAATGGATAGGTTTGATCTTCTTGCAGTCCATGGGACTCTCAAGAGTCTCCTCCAGCACCATAATTCAAAAGCATCAATTCTTCAGCGATCAGCCTTCTTTATGGTCCAGCTCTCACTTCCATACATCACTACTGGAAAAACCATAGCTTTTACTATACGGATCTTTGTTGGCAAGGTGATGTCTCTACTTTTTAAGATGCTGTCTAGGTTTGTCATTGCTATTCTCCCAAGAAGCAGGCATATTTTCACTCATAGACAGCACTTTTTTTTCTAGAAGAAAAGCTGCCAGAAGTGCCCCCTCACCATTGTCGCTCCCCCCTCAAGAACTCAGGAAAATAAACAGAGAGAGAGAGAGTACATAGAGGACCATGGAAAACAGCAGGCTTTGAGCATGGGGTATGGTCTGTGAAGGGGTCTAGCCTATTAAGTGTCTGGTAGGGGCACATTTGGCTCCTGGGGCCTGAGATTCCCCACCCCTACAGTAATTCCATGTGGATGCTTTACATATTTATATAGTAGCCCAACACACCCCTGGCGGTGTCTATATGTGCCTGCCAGTTGGTATTCTCTTGTTTATTTTAAATCATTCCTAGATATCTTCCCCACCCCCACCCCACTCCCAAAAAAATATTAACGTGGTTTACAACAACAAAATAACATTGCAGTAGTAGCTTTTCAATAAAATGTCAGGGTAAAAGAAAACAAAAAACCTCATTAAAACAACCAGCAGCATAATGCAAAAGCAATAAAATCTTGCAGCAATAGTCAGAAAACATTTAAAAATAGATAAATGTTGAGAGCACAGCACTGTTGGTGAGTGTGCTATCCCTTACTTTTATTCTTCATTTCTTTGTTCCTTCTTATTTATGTGCCTGCCTTCCACACTGCTGTAAGCACTCCAGATCTACCACATTGTGGAAAATGTTCAGCAAGAAGCGAGCTCTTTTCTCCCTCTGGAGGTTCAAAAATATTGAATTTCCCCACATGTTATCACCAATTATGTTAATAGTGAGGTGGAAACAACATAATGGCTTCATGTAGTATTAATGCATTAATGGGTACTATATGCCATATTCTAACTGTCATTCAAGACGATAGCAGCACATTGTTTTATTTTTAATGGGTTAGAGTGTACATTATAGGGAAGACTATGGTTTTTAGATCTGGAGACGTGGGGTGTGCTGTGTTTTGTCAGTTGGGCAGTTTGGTCATATTAATCCAAAGGTTGTTGGTGTGTGTGTTTTGTCACATTAATCCAAAGATTGTGTGTGTGTGTGTGTGTGTGTTTTGCATCATTCAATTTTCATTTCAAAGAGCTAGTCAACGTGATGCTATCCAATGTTGCTTGAGTACAACTTTCATCAGCCCCAACCGGTATGGCCAATGGTCAGAGATGATACAACTTGCAGTTCAGAGGCAGTATGCTTCCAAGTACCAATTTTGGGAAACCACAAGAGGAAGAGAACCATTGTGCTCTAGTTCTGCTTGCAGGCATCTCATATGCATCCTGTGAGAACAGGATGCTGAACCAGATGGGCCATTGGCTGGCCTGCTCTGCTGATTGTAATGCAAAGGGAAGGATTTTGGACTCCTGTTTTCTAGGGATCTGCAGAAAGCTGATGAATGGTTTGTCTTGCTATTGGTATGGAAGTAACACTGTGTTGTTGTTGTTTTTTTAAAAAAATGGCAATTGTGTGTGTGCGGATACCACTTTTTATATCAGCAGTGGTAAACCTCTGGCTCAATGATCCAATTAGCCATGCGTACCTTTCGTCATATCTGATATCAGGCACAGGGCAAGTAGAGACACAGCTGGGTCAGTAGGTGATTTGTAGGCACCAACGGTCAGTTTGAAAGCAGTGTGTGATGGGCTATGCAAGCTCTAATTATCATTCTAGCTAGAACTAGCTATCAAGATGGCAATTGGTGTCTACCTGGGGGATTTGACCAGGAGTAAGTAAAGCTAGGATGAAGAAAAGCTGAAGCCACCTTCTTGTGATGTGGGACATAGAGAGGGCCAACCTCCAACATTAGATACAGCTAAGGGGAGATAGCTAAGGGGTAGTGAGGGCTTCAGATAGATCAGGCTTCAAAACATCAGATTCCAGAACCCAGGGAGCTGATTCTTGATCCAAAAGGCCCAGAAGCATAAGTGCTCTCCAGAATAGGCATGAATCAATTTCCAAAGGAACAAATAAGGATCAGAAAATCCAGCATTAGGTGAGTAGTCAAAACAGACACAAAATAATTTCCAAGACAATGGTTGGGAAAGGGGAGCATGAACAAATTGCTTGAACAGGGAAGCTAGATCTGATGTCACACTGAGATGTGCCCTTGGGGACAGATGACTGAATGCTCAAGGAGACTGATACGGCAATCTATATGTGGTCCATGATGCTCAACAGAGTTTTCAGCACAGTGAACTTTTCAGAGCAGGAGTGAAGAGATCAGCTGCCAAAATGCCAGAGACATCAGTGGATGGCATAGTGAGACTGCACTGCTTACCTGAGCTCCATCCACAGGGAACTTTGAATAAGATTACAGTCGTGTCAATTAATTGGATCAATGGTCCATCTAGTGTAGCATGCTGTGCTCAAAGTGGCCAATCAGATGCCTAAGAGGGGCCTGCAAGCAGAACCTGAACACAAGAACACGCTCCCCTCCTGTGGTTCACAGCAACTGGTATTCAGCTGTCTCTGACAGTGAAGGTAGGATATAGTCATCATGGTGAGTAGCCATCTCCTGTTAGTCTGCCTGTATTTAGAAATATTCCACTCTACACTTGGAGATGTGACTTAGCTCCATTTGCCTTGCATACAGAACGTCCCAGTTTGAAACAGCACAGAGCTGCTTTTGGATAGTGTAAGATGATATTGCACTAGCTGGACTAATGGCTTGACCCAGTATAAGGCAGCTTCCTATGTTACAGGGAAGCTCATCATTAATTGTTCTATAGAGACCTACCCTCATTAATTTCTACAATCCGGATATATTAGAAAAGGGCAGATGTGGCTCTTCATGCCTCTCTATCTGGCCCTCAGGAGTCTCCTCCGGCCACATACCCTCTCTGGCCTTGTTTCATACCTTCAAGTGCTTTTTTCCTGGCTAGAATGTGTCCCTGAATTTCTTGGAGGGACAAAGATGTGTGTAGAAACTCTCCTGCTATACAAATGTAAAAATCAGATTCATTGCTCCCCACACCTTTACCTCTGGTCCTGCCAACCACTGGCATATGGCCCTGGGAGAGAAATGTGGATCCCAAGGTGAGGAAAGTTCCCCATTGCACCATATTAGAACATTTCCTCATTCAAGTTGCATAGAAACCAGGTGGTCTCTGAGCAAGGCATGATAGGATCTGCTTACTCCAAGTTTTGTGAATCAGTGTCCATTCACTTGTTAGTTTCCAGCAGTGGACAATCGTGTAAGAGAGGAGGGGGAAAGAGATACCCCTACAGGTTTTTACAAAACCACCTAGTAAATAATTTACTTTCAACTTCCCAATCTTATCTGAAATTTGCCAGGCCTCATTTCCCTGGTTCACCATCAGCGAGGTATTTTACTGATTGCCTATGTTGTAAATCCAGCATCTGTTACCCAGTTGTATATTTTTTTAAAAGGTTGTTTTTATTTGAAGTGCAAAAAACACATTTCTTTTTCCAGGCAGTAAAACATCATCAGTGACAGTTCATTCCTGATGATCTCCTATTTTGTATATAATATCTGAATTGGTTAACAGACATTTTGTGTTCACGTAACTGTAAGGAAATGAATTTACTCATTGATTGACATTATCAAGCAGTCAGGCAGACACTAGAGCAGGTAGAATTGGCTTTTTGTGTGTTGATGTCTGCCAAACTAACAGAGAATATAATGTGTGTCCCCACCCCCACTGCCAATGGGAACTACTACACAGGAAGGTATTCTTTTTTTAAAGAAAGTATTGCAAACCTTAATGGTGTTAGATCAATAATATTACTCCAACAGGTAAAATGCTCTTACATATATTATTAAGACCATCTTAGTGGCTTGAAGGACTTCTTGAATGGAAGACTGAAGGGTTCACTATCTAAGCAATAAAATACTAATGGATGCACACTTGAAATGGCACAGGGGTCAAGGGGTCATCTTCCCCCCTCCTTCCTAAACTTGGTGTGCTTGCCCAGCTTTGCAAAGGATATGGAATGGCTCTAGGATCCTGCCAAGGTCTACCCCTACTCCAGGAGATCTTCTGAATACGATTCCTCCAGTAGGGAAATAACACTAAGGTCCCCCCACCCCCAAAATAAAATTAAAACAATTTATTTTATTTTTATTTTTTTACAGAACTTGGCTGCTGTGACTCAACATACCCACATTGTAAAAATGCTCATGTTTCTCATGATAATCAGTCCCCCAAGACGCAGTCTCAGGGAGTGTGTGTGTTTCTGACTGACATTTAAGTCCATGCAAAAAAGAAGAAAATGTTTTTCCCCATCCCACAAAAGCTAAAACTCATTTTTATATAAAGCAGCTAGCCATTTGTAAAATGCTTTATGTGCTCAATGAAGGAATCAATAAGATGGAACAGGACACAATTATTTTACATCCTGAATCATGAGATTTGTGTTAAACCTACAGCTTGCAGAGGCACAAATATTGTTAATGAGCTGGAAATTATCCAGCTGTTTCTAAAATCTGTCTATGCTCCTTGATTCAGTAGCTTTGCTGTAGAAGTGAATTCCAGGACATGATTCTGAGCAGTCTGGAAATTATTCTTCTTATTTATTCTGTTTGCTGGCAACTTACTCTACCGGTGTGTGCCTTTGGTATAAGGTGATTCAGAAAAAAAGAGCCAGGGCAACATTGTAAACAATCTCTTTTATCTGGTTCATCTCTGGTATAGCTCAACATATTGAGGGTGGTACAAGTATCACCACTGCAGGGGGCCAACCAGAGGCCAGGTGAGCATTTCTACCCCACCCCACCAGACCATCTGCTACAAGATCAGACTGTTTGGCTATTCACCTCATGGGCTCAATTTTGCTTGCCAAGCCTCCCTATTTGCACTATGCCCACCTGCCCCACAATTGACACCATGGGCTGGACAGGCAAAGATGTGGGTGGATCAGATTCTTGCGCAGCTGATCCCCACAGAAAGCAGGATTGAAACTGCTGCCCATCAGCTGATGTGCAGAGAGTTCAAACATGCTTAGTCACTGTCTCACCCCCCCCCCTTTGGTCTACGTTTGAAAGGTAGGTGGGACCACCCACCTGTAAATCACCTGCCATCATTATGGCATCAGAGGATACATAGGTGGGTGGTGCTACCTCCTATAAAAGTTGGCCCATGGGATGGAGAGAGATAAATTTCTGGCCTACTGGACCAAAAATGTTCTACACCCTGCTTTATGGTTTTGTCAGTCTCTCTGCTGTCTTGGCTGAAAAAGACTAACAGGGCTACCCCTCTAGAAATTCATTAACTTTGCAGGGACGATAATGAACTTATAAATACCTGTTGGTGGTTGAGAGATGCATGCCTCTTATGTGCTACATAAAAAACCCCATATAATTCTGAATCGGCAGATGACAAGATGAAACACACTTGCGCAAAATAAAACAATTGCAGAATGGAAAACACCAGATATCAGAATGGATTGCAGCATGCTCATATGATTCCCCCATTCAAAGTGAGAGAGAGAGAGACAGAGAGAGGGGGAACGAACTGGGATCTTGTGGTGTAGGGCAGGCAAGAAATCTTATAACTAAGACCAGGAAATTCAGAAGTTCAAAATACGGGAAGGAATCTGATAGCATCCAAAATTCTCCTCACTCTTAATTTCAGCACTTCATCTATCAGCTTTTTAAAACACTGGAACAGTTCTTAAAAAAAAAAAATCAGTTTTACTACAGCTGTCCGGTGGGCTTTTAACGATGATTCAAAAAACCCTTCACCCACACACGAGAAAGGCCTATAAGAACAATGATCTCTGAAGTTTTCAAAAGGGCAACCGTAAAAGGTAAACACTCCAGTTGGCCTTTTAAAAAATTGGAAGGAACGCAAAGAAACCCAAAAAGGCAATAACCTTTGGGCTGCAACTCTGCTTTCCACAGAGAACATTGACTAATAGCATCCTTGTAAAAGGCTATCATACAAAACAGCAGAATGTCCCAAAGAAACCAACATTTTCTTTTTTTTTTTAAATGCACATGATTTTCAGCTTCATTTCTGTAGTAAATATAAATATTCTCTTTGTTAGGAAAACTGCAGAGATTCTGCTGATGATTAAATGACCAATAAAACAGCAGCATAAATATTAAAAAATATGTATCTATGGGTTGTAGCCAATGTTCTGCTCTGAATAGACCTATTGCAATTAATGGACATTCTGTGATACAACTAACTTTGGTTCATTATTTTTAGTAGGTCTACTGTAAGTAGGACAAATATTGGTTGCAATTCTCTATCTTTACCCCACATTTAAAATGAAGGTAAAAAGAAGAAATTGTGGCAATCAAACCAGCCAAATGCAAGCATGTTTCCTCCCTGCCTTTGAGAACCAAACCACCCCAGATAAACTTCAGCCATGATTGTAATCAGATACTATCTCTCTCTAAAGAGAAGTCATAGGTGTGTGACCTGAGCCAGTCCCTGCCGCCACATTGTTCAGCATTCAGGAGATGGCTCATGCTAGGTCCCAGCAGCACAAAACCAAGATGCCACCACCCCAGCCTGTCCACAATAGGAGGAGACTGGTGATGTACCCTTCACTCTAACAGGAACTAGTAAGAGGATATATTAATTATATTTAATCCTCTACAGACCCATGTATGTAGGTGAACACAAAGAGGGGGGGATGGCTGGTACCTGTTTTTTAAATGTGAGGCTAGCACATGGAGAGCACCAGAAGCAAAGTACTAAATCCCATTGTTAGCCTATTCACATGCTTCATTAATGTGACTAATAAACCTTATTTCATTCCTCTAAGCTATGAGAAGCAGTGGAACACCATTTCACCCTTTTTACAATCAAACAGACCACAGACTGCGAAGTAAGTTAAAACGCTTTACTCACAGTTTATATGTCTTAGTCATGCATCTTTCCTTACGCAATAGGAATAAAATTATGCAGGTAACAATATTCTTAGTTGAAATACAGCAAACTTAGCTTCAGACATATGTTTGAATCTGAGAGGTATTGAGAGACGTGTGAGAGAGTAAGAGCATAGGGAACATGAATGCACTTTACTTCCTCCCTCACAGGAGAAAAGAAGATGTGATCTCACTGAGCCTCATCTAGCAATTAGAACTCTGTAGTCCTTAACCCCTTCATGTACTAACTAGCATATATGCATTGTTAGGTTTGACTGCTAAAATCTCTTCTCCTTCCTGCCTGCACCATACCTCAGGGTGTTTTCTATGTTAAAATTCACTTACTTGCCCACCGCACATGCCAAAAGCCAGATTAAACTCAAACCACTGCAGGCCAGTTGAATCAAAGCAGTGTTAACTCAGTGCAAAAAAGGATGTCCCCAAAGGCCAATCAGATAGCACCCCTAAAAATTCCTACTCAAGGGGTAGTGATAAATTCATCCCCAACTAAAGGCTGGAAATGACTATCTATTTATCTGTCTAGCCTTAGGAAGATGGGCAAAAAGCTTTACTCCATATAGACTTAGCTTAATGACTAGATCATTATCCATATCAAATATCTATACTCTGTTGCAACAATTAAATGCAATGCAAAGTCATCAGTCTGGCTATATCCCTTTCAAACATACACTTGAGAGCAAGAGTCTGTGTGCAAACACCCATAAGGAGGGATTTTATATAACCAAATTAAAAGGGATGGGTGAATAAAAAAAAATGTGTATAAATATTGCCATAAGAGATGAACAAATGATGGTAGTGGTGATTCCATTCTCTACAGAGTACAAATTGCCATAGCAGTGTTCCCATCAACTCTTCTGTGCCAATGGAAAAGCAGTGGTTGGATGCTTTTTAATTATTATTTAAGAGCATTCATTCGTTCATTTGTATTCTCCTTTGAATGACAGCATTAAATGAAGAAGGAAGTCACACTGCACAAGCAGGAATCCTTGTCCTGACAGGAAGCTCACTAGCACTGCATTGGATACAAGGCTATATGTTCTATAAAGTAGGGCTGCCCTTTGGTTTGTCCCAGAAGCTTGTGCTGGTGCAGAACACAGCAGCTAGACTGCTAATGGCAGCAAATGGCTAGCAGCAACCTCTGCTAAAGTATTAGGCAAAATTGTGTACAACAATGTGTATGGTAGATGAAATTACAACCCTCCTGTTTTTTAAAGCAAACTGACGCAGAAATGGGAAGAAGTGAACTGGGCTTAACAAGGTAAAAAGTGAGGAACTGAGAGAAACCAGAATTTAAAGAGTCATCATGCTGGAAGTGAAACAGCAGGGACTATTCTGTTTGTTACCTACAGGTTAATTCTGTTATCAATAAGTCAGCCAGCCACTGACTGGTGGTGGAGGAAGAGGGGTTGCTTAGCAACCAGGCAGAGTGGCATGAGCCCTTGTGAGGTAGCACATCTTCTGATTGGCTGTGTGGTTCTGAGGGATTTTTCATCAGTGATCTAGAATAAGGCTAGTTTGAGTCTGATGGACATGTCAGATTATGCAGAAGATTCCCTGAAATCAGGTTTAGAGCATGTTTGATTTGCTTATTTGCTGTATCATTAAAATCACTTTGCTTCTCTAAAACATAGGAAGAATGACTTTCCTAACTTAAAATAATTTGAAAGAATTGGGTAGGATGTAAGAAAGGAGCTTTCAGTGCATCTATTCATGCAAGATGGAAGACAAATGATTTTACTTTCACAAAATGAATTATAAATTTTCTAGCAGTTGACACAGCGCAATTCCACTGTAACATATTACTGTTCAAACATGACTGGATTGGATTTCTTTTAGAAAAAGAAAGAAAAATCATGCATATTGCCAAAATAACATGTAAGTTCCTCCTCCTTTTGCATACAGCCTGAAATCCCCAAGATAATTTAACATTGTCTTAGAAAATATATTCAGTGGTTTTTCCCGAAAACAACCTAGGAATGCCATGGGTGTCAATACCTAGCAATGCATGTTTGCTACTCCATGGTGCAAAATGGCTGATCGTTTCGTTATTGAGTCATGGGGTGGAGGAGCTTCCACAGAAAGAGTGAGTTGGGAAGTACTGCCAATCAAACACAGTAGAAATGTTTAAAGCATCTAGTAAAAATTGTATTAATAGAGAATTATATAGTGAACTGATTCGTAAAACAGCCTAATTAAAGCAGAAGTGTGTCTTTTGGGGTGGATATCCGTACTGTCTCACTCAAAATTCCTGGCTGCATATTTACTGTTAACAACCACTTCATTGTATGGAGGATTTAAAAGAAAGTTTGGAGAGGTTTGGAATTGTCAGAATATATTCTTACATCTTCAAAGTCCAGTACATAGAAATGGCAATCCAATGGTAAAGATTGTGATGGGGTGAGTCCTCAACCATCCCATTTCATTCCAGCAGGCCACATCTGTGGTCAGGAATGGAAATCAGGCAGCTGAATATGGTAGATATTTGTACATACTGTTGTTAAGTCAAAAAACAATATGTAATGAATGACCTTTTTTACATTGTTTTGCTGTTTCTTTACATTGAAATTAAATATTTGTATCAGGTAGATAACTTATATGTCTTTCATTAAATAGCAGATAGTAAGATTAATAACATAGTGGAAATCAAAACTGGAAACAGCACTGATTGTGATGAATACACACTGGAACATAAATCTTCTAACATAGGGTTGCCATATTTCAAAAAGTAAAAACCAGGACACCCCAAAAGTTGTTGAGCATTTTTTTTTTTACAAAATGCCAAAAAAAAACCACCACCCCGATTTTTCGATTGACTTGCCCAAGCGCCACATTTCTCCTGGACGTCATTTCTGCCCTATCTAATATCCCTAAAGATAGCTTCCTTTGTTCCTGTTTTCCTTGCAATTGAGCTACTATTAAAGTTACCTCAAATTAGTAAATGGGAAAAGGGAAATTAGTAAATGTTTTAGACATTCCAAAAACTTTAAAAGTGGAATAAGAGAACCTTACATCAAAAAAGGAAACAAAACAACTTAAGAAAAAACAAATTAGCTTGCAGATTCTTATCCAGATCTCCCAAAAGGAGACAACCCAGGGAATTCAGGATAATCTGACTCCAGTTTTTTTCTCTTCATACTTGACAGAGGCCGATGACCGCCACTTAATTACATTTTCAGTCATTCTCAAATGCGGCCTGACCAAATAACAATCCCAAAGAAACCATTTGTTATCCAAAATTAATAAGCACACTATGAATTAAATGTCAGTTGGAATAAGAGACCATTTTTAAAGTAATCTTTCCCATTGCTTAAAGCATCAGTCTTTAATATTAAACATGCTACAAGGTAAGTCTGAGTGTTCCTGGAAAGCAAATATGTCGCCAGCGTTCCAGCAGCAGCAGACTGAACCATTAGAGTTAACTCTTTAAATAAGAATGAGATGGCGAGGGTGGGGGGAGGTTATGGTGCTTTGGTGAAAGTAGTTATCTGTGCCTGGAAATTAGGTGGGTGACTTGTCTGGGAAGGGATGGCTCTCCCCATAATGGAACAGGATCATAGGCTGGGAGTACTCCTGTCACTGGAACAGGATAGCCTCACTTCTGTTGCCCATACTCACATGACCTCCCATTGTCCCATCTGGACTATGTGGGACTGTATTTGAAGACAGTACAGAGGCTCCAGCTAGTGCAGAATAAGGCTGCTGGTGGCAAGTGGGGACTGTTTTCTCCAATCCTGATGACTACCAGTGAGCTACTAGCCCTAATTCAATATATTAGTATTGGCATAAAAAGCCCGAAAGGTTTGGCACCCAGCTGCTTGACTGAGTGCTACTCCCATGTAACATCATAGAACTGGAGAGTTGGAAAGGGACCATGAGGATCATCTAGTCCACCTCCTGCAATACAGGAATCTTTTCCCCAACAAGGGACTTGAAACCACAACCCTGAGATCAAGAGTCTCATACTCTACCAACTGAGCCATCTCACAATATTTGGCACATCTAAACCATCAAAGTCCCTACAATCAGAACAGTAGCCCCTGATGGTGGTGGTGCCCCTGCTTGTTGTGTGTGAAGACCCCCCCAAAAAAACCAGCCCCAAATGAATACACAATAGGCACAGATTTTAGTTTAAGGTTTTTTGGCATTAAATTTTGGGCATAACTTTATTGATTACAGCATGTGAGTGGTTGCTTAGGCATTGGTTCCAGACTACCTGAACCTGCACAGTGGCAGGAACAGGACTGACACTGGGCACCACCATATATCAGTAAGGGAAAGCAAGTTTCTGGTGATCTCACCGCAACACGTGCCTTCCATGATGGAGGACCCAACTTGCCCAATTGGCATGGACCCATGTCCTCCCTGGTGAAGTGCATGGTTCTACCTCATTATTAACTTTCAGGAGGAACCTAAAAACATTTTTGTTTATGCAAACATGTATGTTTTTATTCATTTTTTATATTACTGTTTTAACATTTTGGTGGTTGTTGCCTTGTGCCCCTTTGGAAAGAAGGTCAGGATTGAACTTTAAATAGTAGTTGTACAAACAACTCCCACTCCCTGTTGGTGTCATTTTGCAATTATGTGTAGAGATTTATTGGGCAAGGATCAGGAAATGGTAAAAGAATTAAGAGCTCGGTCCAGTGAGTCAGCTGTAGTGGCTACACAAGTCATGACCTCTTTGTGAAGCTTAATCATCCTCAGGCAATCAGGAGAGATGCTCTTCAATTCCATTGCACCATTTTGTAGTTGGGCATTCCTGTATTTCAGAAATGCCCATAGGATGTTGCAAAATTTGAATCGACCCCCTTTCCTGACCTATATGGGATCAAGGACATGGTTAGTTGTTTATGTAGGGTGTGGTTTTCATAACTTTTCTTCATTCAAGAGACCTGGTCTTGAGCAATGCAACTTTGAGTAAATTCACAGCAATTTTAGCTTCCTGAAATCTCAAACTCTATTAGGGAGTTTCAGAGATCCTAGAATATGCTGCAGTGGAGATCAATCAACTCCTTATTTGCTCATGACATTCTGTACTGTTGGTCATGAATAAGAATACTTGAAGAAAGCACATCTCTGTAGATAATTTCCCATCACTTCAGACCTTCAGCAGAAAGCCTTCTGTAAGTGCTTCTGCCATCATATATATGGGACTGAACTATGGAGGTTGAGATTTATTATATTAGAGAAATATCTTGTTTCTGCTATATAGCATGCCTAATACCATAATAAGAGCAGTGGTTGCAGTTCTGTCTGTAAGAGTGCTTAGAGTGCATAATATAATATTCCTGCCTCGGTCTGAGCTGTGAAAGCAACCAGAATACCAACATTTTAATACAGGAATAGCCTATGAGTTGCTCTCCAGGTGCTGCTGGACTACAATTTCCATTATCCCTGATCACCCAACTGCTTGGAGTTAGATTGCATCCACAATTCATCTTCTGTTGACATAAATCACATTCCTGTATACCTTGCTGTGGTGAAGTTACTCCACGAATCCCCATACATTATTTGTACGTTAATGATGCTCTATAGATAATAAATAATAACTTAGAGCTAAATATACTGATATGCAACTGGAAGATATTTCCTCCTGCAAAAGGCAGACACCCTATCTGCACCCCTGAAAATTGGCTTTAAGACTCTCTTTTCAGCTTTTTGGGGGGCTCTCAGTTGACTATTTTATTGCTGGACCAGACACCTAAATCATGATGAACATCTCATTACATAATTATGGCAAAACTTTCCATATTTTGTTCTTATATTAGTTGCTATCCTCATATCTAGAATATCAAAATAATGGATTTCATTTGGTGGTAATGGTTGTAGCTTAGAGGCAATTTATATGCAAATTGTCCCAAGTTCAATCCCCAGCATCTCTGAGTAGAGCTGCAAAATACCCCTGCCTGAAACCCTGGATCGTTTCTGCCAATCATTGAAGACAATACTGAGCTACATGGACCAATGGCAATTTCCTATGGTAGAATGTCCACAAATTCAACCAGTTGGAAAACTCTGTCAGTTGTTAGCTTTTATGCCCCCTGAGATATGACACTTAAAAATAAATAAATCATAGAATGCTAAGATTTTATCAGCAGGCAATAAATGGTGCATGTTTCTGAGCTGTACTTCATTTAAAATGGTATACACCAGTAGGGTGCAGAAAGCAACTTCATATACAGTGGTACCTCAGGTTAAGTACTTAATTCGTTCTGGAGGTCCGTACTTAACCTGAAACTGTTCTTAACCTGAAGCACCACTTTAGCTAATGTGGCCTCCTGCTGCCGCCGCACCGCCGGAGCACGATTTTTGTTCTGGGTTAGTGGAGTCTGTAACCTGAAGCGTATGTAACCTGAGGTACCACTGTATATGCTCTAGCCAGAGCCTATGTTTGTGTTGTTAGACTCTAATTTAAGGCATGGAGGGAATTTGTGATACAATCTCTGGGTATCTGTTTCTGTAGCTGTGATTTGTTTTTAAAAATGCTGTAGTTACATGGTCTGTAAATTTTTCCTGGACTCATCACTGGCTTCATCACACACACACACACACACACACACACACACACACACACACACACACACACACACATCTTGCAGAGGGAATCTTAGACCTGTTAAATCCTGGTTCTAATCATATGCTTCTGGCTTCATGCTGCTTTCAACTACAGCTGGGAACAACTGAATTTCCCAGCATGCAGTGATTAGCATTTGAATCTTGACAAGAGCTTTGCTGTCTGCATATCAATGGCTGAGTGATTGTTACCAGGAGAGGCTCAAGCAACCTGTGTACTTATAGCCTAGCCGTCCACTCGGGCTTCTATAAAAACACTTGATGCACTCAAATTGCAACTGTATTAGAAGTGATTTTAAAAATATTTTTTTCTCCCATATGCACACCTATAAGGAATAACATTACGTGCCTAAGTAGCCTAGACAGCAAATGCCACTGTGAAATATTACAAGTCTGGAAGATCATTTAAGTGTCAGGAGTCACCAACTAATGCTATCGGTGCACTTTGCTGCTTCTAGCTACATGCAAATTGACGACTATTTAATGTGTAACCAGATAGCATTTCTAATGGGCAGATTAACATAGCTGGGGGGATAAATCCAATTATCCTTTACTTGGTGGTTTGCCCTCGTTATATTTTTTCCAGCAATAACATTGTGTAATAATAATAATAATAAAATTCTTTTAAATGGAAAATTAATTGTTAATAGGACCTGTATTTGCAGGATAAAAATTCTCAGGTATACATAAGAATTAGAAATCTGCAATGCAATATTAAAATGTAGTTAAGTTAAACAAAAATAAAACAAAAGTTGAGAGAAATGAAAATCTTTAACCACCAAAAAGGCAAGATTTTAAAATTGGAGCATGTATTGGATTTGGACAAATCCCAAACCTTGAGCTGAAGAGAAGTGCCTTGGAGTGCTTGTCAGAAGTGGGGTGAGATCTATGTGATTCAGTGGTATCTCAGGTTACAAACACCTCAGGTTACAAACACTTCGGGTTACAGACTGACCCGGAAGTAGTACCTCGGGTTAAGAACTTTGCCCCAGGATGAGAACAGAAATCACGTGGTAGCAGTGGGAGGCCCCATTAGCTAAAGTAGTACCTCAGATTAAGAATGGTTTCAGGTTAAGAACAGACCTCCAGAACGAATTAAGTTCGTAACCAGAGGTACGACTGTATTGCAAAGGCTGAAGCAGGGACACCTGGAGTATTTCATGTTGCATCGGCAATAAGAATGTCAAATAAATTAAAAATACAACAGATTATGTCTATATCTTATTATGTCTTATAAAGAAAGTGATGTCTATGAGCTTAACATGTAAGGAATAACACCAGGATGGGATGACAGGGGAAGGTGGAAGTACAGCTTCATTACAACAAACAGGTCAGATTCAGAATCAGAGGGAATTATTTTACCCAGAAAGCAAATCCCTGTTACTGCCCCCCTCTCATATAAGGTCTCATTTATTTTATTTTTTAAAATATTTACAAACCACACATGGATATAAAAATTTCAGCACAGAAACACAGCATAAAACAATAAAAATGTTGAACACATCAATAAGAGTGGGGTTGGCAAAGCATCTCAGGTTTTCAAAGGAGCCCAGCCCTGGATCTATTTGTCTGAAATTTAGCAGATTCTGAACCCATTCTAATGTGAATTTACCTTACTTAATTTGGACTTCCTGAAATAATACATGGACCAAAAGGCAGATAGCCACTGAAATTTGCACTCCTCCAGAATTTGTAATGCAGCGTTTCAATTTTTTTAAAAAAGTGTACAGAAAATATGATGATAATGATGGTGATGATTACATTTATTACCTGCCCTTAATCAGGAGGTCCCAGTGCAGGGAATGCGCATTAATTAAAATGCATACCTTAGTGCAAATAGCATACCAAATACAATATGTTGGAGAAACTGCTTGCAGAAATGTGTCTGTATCTGTAACATTTGCATAGAAAAATGCATATGGAGAGTCATGCACACTGAACTTTTCAGAAAGCTTCATGAGGTTTTGAAAACTAGTGAGCAAATGTGGCAACATGTCTTGAGGTTAGAGGAATGAGTAACTGCTAGAAACTGAAAACATCAAATTCAGCGATCACTACCTACAACTGGGGTCCAGTTCAAGTATTTTTGAACAAGAGTAAGAAAAGCCAGAGACATGGCACAGACCATAGATGTCAATCTTTCCCTTTTTTAAAGGGAAATTCCCTTATTCCAAATAGGATTCCTCGCAAGAAAAGGGAAAAGTTGACAGCTATGGCACAGACACATTGGAGGTCAGGTACAAATCAGAGAGGCAAGTAGCAAAGACATAGAGGTAATTGTGGAGTCAGAGCCAGGGAAATATCAAGTTTCATTGCAGTGGTAGAGATTTGAGAAGCTAAAAACAGATGCAAGCTCAAAAGCAGGCAAGTTTCCCTAAGGCAGCAGTAGAATAGAGTCTCTGCACTCAAGATGCAGTTCTTAGACTGATGTGGTTACTTGAGCTGTAAGGGCTTGATGGAACTTAGTGTAGCCCATGGGTAGGCAAACTAAGGCCCGGGGGCCGGATCCGGCCCAATCACCTCTAAATCTGGCCCACGGACGGTCCTGGAATCAGCATGTTTTTACATGAGTAGAATGTGTCCTTTTATTTAAAATGCATCTCTGGATTATTTGTGGGGCATAAGAATTCATTCATTCCCCTGCAAAAAAAAAATAGTCACCCCCCCACAAGGTCTGAGGGACAGTGGACCAGCCCTCTGCTGAAAAAGTTTGCTGACCTCTGGACAGTAGCCCAATTGGCTCAGAGAGTCAGATGCAGCAGTGTCTGGAAGGATGCCTCTGGCAGGGCTGGGCTACTCACCAGCTTTCTGAACACTGAGTGCTGCTGCCAGTTCCTGAGGGGGAGGCATGGGGAGCACAGTGTCATGCAGATATGGTGGCAGGAGTGTTGGTGTTGCTCTGTCACTCTGTGCTCATGCTGCAGTGAGCTCTTAGCATTTTGTCCCTCCTCTCTCAGAAACCCATGGTGATGGTCAGTGTTTAGAAGGCAGGTTTTCAGAAATCAATTATGACTCTGACATCTTACAGTTCCTACATTCCCAGGGAAGGGGACCTCCAGATGTTGTTGAACTCCACAGCCACTTGACCAACAATATCCAGAGAGTCTCAGGTTCCCATCCTTATGCAGCTACCTGAGTAGCCAGACTACCAACAGAGTACCAATAATAAGGCACTTGGGACTAACTGCTAAAGACCCACACATGGCACTGTTAGTACTGGGCCTCTGTTTGAAAGTACCATTCTCTGCTAGCATCACTCATACCCTCACATAGGTTTGAAGCTGTAACCTATTACATTGGTTCTAACCCTCAATCTATCCATCCGTAAAATGAATGCAATGATACATCAGACATAAGAGTTCTTCTGAACACATCCTAAAATATTTATTATTCTAAAAAGCATTTGCTATCTTCAAATGCAAGTTGGTAGTTAAATGCAAAATGCAATTGTAAAGCAGGGCAAGCTTTTCATGTACACTGCTAAATCCTGCAGAAAATTTTGTCCAAGTGGTACTTCTGAAGTACAGTTAATTCAATAATTTATATAAATTATCATAAAAGCCCAGTAAATCATGAACTGAGTCGAGATCTTGGCCTTTTCTGTATTTCTCATATTTTAGGAATCAGCAGGTTTGTGCAACCACAATCATCTGAATTTCAAATGATAAATTTATATTTAATAATGACCCAGGATACATAAGAAATTATAGAACGTTGCCCGGTGGTAAAATTTAGGGTGAACTATAAATCTGTAATTTGATATGTATATATATTGCAGAGTTTCAAAATATGAACTGTTATAGAAACCGAGGCTGCTTCCAGCCTGTCAAAATTTTGCAGGTACCTCAGATTTAGGTTGGACGATTAAAGTGGATTTGGTGCTCTTGCACAACAAACACACTTTGGATGAATTATTTCTATTATTATCAGCCAATAGATCATTTTTGCTGTGAGTTCTGGAAGACCTGCTCCCTGCCCTGCAAGCCTTTTTCCACTTGTCCTGGAAGGATTGGACCCTGAATGACTTGAGGGGTATTGTTTAGGAGGTTTGGTTGCAGGGGGGATTGTTGCTGTGATTTATATTAATTCTTGTATCATTATTTTAGATCTTATGATTTAAGTGGGAATTTTTCAATTTGATTGTCTATCTTTGGCAGTTTGATTTGTTTGTTATGACCACTTTTGTTATGTTGTAATCACATTTTTTTTCCCATTTTGTGAGCCACCTTGAGCCACCTTGACATGGTTTGAATTGTGGAAAGGTGGCATACAAATGAAATGCTGTATGTATGCATGTACTATAATTACTATTATTATTAAAGATACATAATGGAAAAATGCACTCCAAAGAGGAAGACATCGGCTGACAAATCAGAATGAATCCTCAGTTAGGATGTAATCTGCACCTTGCAATTAAAACAGAATCATACTACTTTAAGCAGTCACGGCTTTCCCCAAGGATCTTAGGAACAATAGTTTATTAAGGCTGCGGAGAGCTGTTAGGAGATTCACCCGTCCATCCCTCCCCACAGAGCTTCAGCCCAGAGTTGATTATTACATCACTCTGGCATTGCAGCTCTCTGAGGGAAATAGGGGTCTCCTACAACTCACCCAGAATTCTTTGGGGGGAGCTATGACTGTTGAAAGTACACAGTATGGTGCAGATGCATCCCAAAAGTGTTATCATATAACCTCTATGCAAATTTTGTGGAAACAAATAAGAATGAATGCAACATACAGGTCATCTGGAAGAGCCCTTTGATTGCATTGATGTTCTGAATTTCATGATCACATTTATTTATTTAATGAATTTTGCTCCTCTCTCTAGACCCATGGTTCCCAACCACGGCACGTGCCCAACAGGGGGGTAATTTGATATTTAAGGGGGGCAATTCGAGAATGAGTTATTAACAGTGAATGGCCTTTTAGGCTTCTTCCACATGAACAGGAGTTCACTTTTTGAATAATAAGAATTATATGTCACGGGAGTGGATCAGGATTTTAGAGATACTTAGATGGGGCATGGCCAAAAAGAGGCTGGGAACCACTGCTCTTGACAAACTGGTTGCCAGCATGGCCTTCTATGAGAATGATAAAAAAACAAGGCAGTACATACATTGGCAGGTTTACAGTCTAAAAGACACAAAATGCAGTCATTCAAGCTGGTGAGAGCTACCTGTGATGAAATACAAGAAAATAAAGAGCCTCAAGACTTTTTTCACAAGCAGAGAACCATGGCAGTGAGCCATCCAGAGTTTTCAGACAGAGTGAGTCCTATGATATTCTTGATGACTGACACAAAAGAGTTAACAGGAAGAAGAAGAAGAAACTCCATGAGGTACATTACTTTTCTAGCCATGGGGAAACAAAGGGAAAATAAAGAATGCTGAAGTTCAGCAGCTCTTCTTCACCTTTCTTCTCAGAGCTCAAGTCCTTTTAAACAGCTTTGGAGTGCCTATACAGAGGCAAGCTGTTCACTGCATGAGCTTCAGAAGCTGGATTCCACCACACTGGGATGCCTGAGCACTGTGGAGAATTCAGCACTGATGACTTTCCTCCAGCTGGTTCTGCAGCTCCATCTTTCCCCCCTTTCTGCTCCTGCCTAGAGCTCTGAGCAGTCTATTTTCATTCCTTGATCCTCAGCTCTGACCTGCACGCAGGATCGCTTTATTGACAGCCGTTACCAGATCTGCTAGTATGCTTGTACATATGTGTGCATATGAATGTGAAACTTCTGTGTGTACTCACAAAAGAACTAATTCTGGAGAACACATTACCTTGGTATCTTTATTGCAGATGATTTCATGCACAAAGTCAGAATTCCTTTGGCTTTGATAACCTTGCTGACTTTAGGGGATTCAGCATGGACCGATATTAATGTGCTTACTCCAAAGAGCCAGCAATAATCACACCATTGCTGCAACTGTAAATGCATTTATACATGAATACAGGTTTAAAGGTCAAAGCATGATAATAAACTCATTTAGAAGCAGCAAAAACAGCTTGGTAGCTTGAAAAGCCACTACAGAGCATACAGAACAGAAAGGATTAACTACGTTCTACACACATAGGTGAGCCCACCCACATATCTGAACCATATTCTTAGTTGCTATATCAGAGATCTTGAGGAGAAAATAGAAGTGGAGTGTTGCATAATACAGAATGTGAAGTAAAGTCTTAAAGACCCTGCTTTTTACACAGTAGTAATTTTCAAAACTTTTTACTGGAGAAATGTAGGAGGGAAGTGTGAGGGCTGAGATGTTGCTATCTTTTCTAGGAGTATGAATTGGATCTCTGTGTGAACCTTGTCTCATTCTGTTATTTCTATAACCTTTAGCTCTTTCTGTTCCTATAGTTCTCTGTTGCACTAGGTCCATGGGTTTTGCAAAAACTAAGGATGTCCCAAATGCTGCCTGTGGAATAATAAAATAATAATAATAATAATAATAATAATAATAATAATAATAATAATAATAATAATACATTATATGCCACTCAGAAGCAACTCCTCTCTCTCTCTCTCTCTCTCTCTCTCTCTCTCTCTCTCTCTCTCTCTCTCTCTCTCTCGTGTGTGTTGCCCAAATACAAGGAAAATCTGGGTGCCAGTGCAGGTCTCTAGAATCTGCCTGCCTTTTAGAAGCTCTTGCATATTCCACTACACAATTGGTGGCAAGATATGTAGAACACATTCTTGGTGGGAACACGTTGTATGTGGAACACCCTGCCTCTAGAGTTAGATTATTTCCCCTTGTTGTCTGTGTTCCACAGGCATTTGAAAACATCTCTTTTACAATTGGCTTTTTAAATTCTATTATGCTGCTTAGATTGTGATGTCTTTCAGCACCGATTCTTCCTTGGTTTTGCTACTATTTTTAGCTTTAGTTTGTCACTATTTTCATGAATGTATTGCGTTTTAATGATTTGACATTTTGTTAGTTTGTTGTGTATAACTTGGTTAGCCACTTTTATTTCTCCAAGCAGAAGAAAGCAAATATGTTGTATAGTATATATATATCTGTAAATAAATAAACAATGCTGCCATAATTTTCACTGCCAGCGTGATGCAAACCTAATATCTGCTGAGACAATAGGGTTTGGATTTGATGGATTTTTGGCTTCCTTGGCTGAGCCGGGACTGAGCCAGGACTGTGATGGTGAGAGTTGCTTACTCTGGCAGGGTTCAGTTGGCAGAACTCAAATTGGCATAACTTAGGCCAGCATCAATCCCCCAAAAGGGGCACTTCCAGGGCAGGATGGGTTAAGAAGATACCATTTCAATTCCTGTCAGCTCCATTACATGCTCTAGCAACCCATGAGGAAAAGGACAGAAAAAAGTGGAGCAATTCAAATACCACCTAATCACAATTTACACCAGCATAGCTTGCACTAGTTTTAAGTTACACCTGCTTTCTGTAGTTCAGATTGCTCTGTAGCTGAATTGCTCAGATTGCTCTGTAGCTTGCACCAACCTCAAGGTAAAGGTAAAGGTAAAGGTACCCCTGCCCGTACGGGCCAGTCTTGACAGACTCTGGGGTTGTGCGCCCATTTCACTTAAGAGGCCAGGGGCCAGCGCTGTCCGGAGACACTTCCGGGTCACGTGGCCAGCGTGACATCGCTGCTCTGGCGAGCCAGAGCCGCACACGGAAACGCCGTTTACCTTCCCGCTGGTAAGTGGTCCCTATTTATCTACTTGCACCCGGAGGTGCTTTCGAACTGCTAGGTTGGCAGGCGCTGGGACCAAGCAGCGGGAGCGCACCCCGCCGCAGGGATTCGAACTGCCGACCTTTCGATCGGCAAGTCCTAGGCGCTGAGGCTTTAACCCACAGCGCCACCTGCGTCCCTTGCACCAACCTCACAGTCTTTTTATTCCCAACCTCAATGTGTGTGTGTATGTGCATTATTCCTTAGATATATATCCCACCTTTCTCCCATCCTGGAACCCAAAGCAGCATACAGGTGGCTTCAAAGTGGTCTCCATCCAGGCATTGACCAGACACAAACCTGCTTAGCTTCACCAAGGTGGTATCCTCATGTGCTCCCACCACTCCATGTATATGTGCCAGATGCAAACCCTTCAAGTGTCCCTGTTTTCAAAGGACAGTCCCAGATTTATAGAAGACATCCCAGTCTCTGATTTGATCCCAGAATGCCCCACTTTTCCTTAGGATGTCCCTATTTTCTTTGGAGAAATGTTGCAGGGTATGGAGTTATACACCCCTCAAGCCATCTGAAGGCAGCCCAGTATAGGGAAGTTTTTTTAATGTTTAATGTTTTTATAAATATTGGAAGCTGCCCAGAGTGGCTTGGGGAACCCAGTCAGATGGGTAGGGTATGAATAGTAAAAATGTTGTTGTTTGTTATGGAATAGGACGTCCCTATTTTCATTGGAGAAATGTTGAAGGATATGCAATTGATTGTAAAAAATTACAAACCTCAACATGGTTTACCCAATGAATAAAAAAATTAAAACAGTAAAGGCAGTTATTAAAACATGCAGACAATCATTAAGACAGTGACAAGCAAAAACTATTTATAAACACATATAAACATTTGACATACCTGGGTAGGTCTGTCTAAAGAAAACATGTTTATCACGTGCCAAAAAGAGTACAGTGAAGGACTCTTCTTGTTGTCAATAGGCAGGGAGTTCCAAAGGGTGTGTGCAGCCACACTTCAGTCTATACCCTGGGACATTAAGGTGCCACAAGTCTCTTGGTTGTTTCTGCCAAAGCACTGTTTGCATAGCTGACCCTCTGGATAGAATTCAGAGAGGAGCCTTGCCAAATAACCACTGAAAGTAAGGTCTATACATATATACTTATTTCATTTCCAAACCGCATAATTAATATTCGGGACTTTTGACATGTATTCTTGCCTATTATTTCTGTAGAGAAAAGCATCTATGACTACAATAGCAAATGCAGGATTTCATCTCTCTTTCTGAGATAAAGCAGATTTCATTTCAATCTGCAAAGCAGAGCAAGAGTGTTTTTGTTATTGTTATTATTAAGCAACTCAGAGGCATGTCTTCCTGCCCCGTATAACAATGGCTACCTCAAACATTAATCATTGTAAAAGCAAGGCGAAGACTAATCTCTTTCTTTCTGCAGATAATAAATGTCAGCTGTTGGCAGGGAAGTGTGAAAAGGTGAGAAGGGTTAGTGCTACATGTCTCTATGAAAAACAGCTGTCAGATTCTTGAAATTATCTTTGCTTCTGAAAGTCATAATTTTACCTTTTCAAAACAAGGGGGAGAAGCACAGTAAGCAAAACATTCTAGCCTTTTGCTTGGAATGGCTTCTGACTGGAGCAGGCCAAGCCACCCATTTTCCAGTCATGCTTTTCTATTATAAACCACTTAAGGCCTCAAATAGCAAAATGGCTCATTGCTGTGCATTTATATGTAGGCTAAACTTAGGAATGCCTTTGGTCCTGCTGTTTTTAACAAGATTCAAGGGTCCTCCTGACATCCTTTTATCTGTGTATTCATGGCGATTAATGCTTGGGGTGGTTATGCACAATCCCACTGTCAGTACTGTTTGCCTTCCAAAGGTTTGAAGATGGACACACAGCTTCAATTCCAACGGATGCATGTCCCAAAATGACCTGCTGAAATCCAGTAAATGTTTATACCAGAAATGTTTCCGGGTTATTTTATGGCTACTTGTGGTTACAGTGCAACAGCTCGAGGCAATTTTGGTAACATTGTGGAAGCAACTCACAACAACTAATAAAAGCAGAATGATCTGAGGACAGCCCAGTATCAGCGCACGACTGGCACATCGTTATTATGCCAATAATATGTTGCAGAATGCACCTGCAAAAAGGCACCAGTCCAGAGCAGCCCTTTGACTATTTATGTATTCAGAAGCATGCATGAGGGCTTAACCTAGAAGTGGTGGAATGGGCAGGTGTGTACAGACCAACCTCACCTCCATCATCCATGCTCAGCCTGGGTGTGTCCATGCTATACCCAGCCTTCCTGCAATGCGCAGAAAGATCTGAAGGGGATTTGTAAGTACATCTGAGGGAACAAACTTGCAAGTTTCCTCATGATTGGAGACCCTGAAGCAACCCTTATACCCTCATGGAGATACAATTCTCAGAGTGGCAATCCATCCCTCTTCCTAGGTAACTTTGAGACAGGCATCCACAAACTCGGCCCTCCAGAGGTTTTGAGACTACAGTTCCCATCATCCCTGACCACTGGTCCTGTTAGCTAGGGATGATGGGTGATGTAGTCCCAAAACATCTGGCGGGCCGAGTTTGGGGATGCCTGCTCTGGGAATTGTAGGGGAATTGAGGTCTTGTAACAATGCTCAGCACCACTAACAAACTACAGTTCCTATGATGCGTTGTGGGAAGCCATGGCGGCTAAAAGTGTTGGTAATGTATAGTGCAGATAGGACCCTAAAAATTTCTCATTTCCATGTGCTTCCTTCTGACTGAGCCCCTAGGAAACACCATGGGGAGAATCCCATCATGCTGGTCACAAGGCACATTTAGAACTATAAAATAGGAAGGAGGGCAGAGGAGGAAGGATTCCCACCTCCAACCATCCCACAAGTAGAAGCAGCTTATCAGCTAGGGCAGAATTCGTGTGATAGCCTTTGAACAAGTGGTTCACTGTTGCTTACTAGGACTGACAGGTGTGAGGTAGAGGTCAGAGCAGTGCAAACACACCAGCATGGGTGCTGGATTAGTTTTGCTGGTGTGTGTGAGAGTTAAGCTGATCTCCCTATCATCTTGCCCCCCCCTTTTTGGTAAGCAACAGTGACCCACTTGTGTGGAAGCTAATGTAGTGACATTGCCACACACATTGAACTGCTTCTATCCCCATAATATTTATGAAGTTCACTCTCTTGCAAAAGAAGCAGAATATCCACTCTTCCTTTCATGGGAAACAAGGGTTTCCATGAAATTGGGGGAATAATTTCAGCATATATTCATCTAAGTCCAGGTCCTAAATTAATTACAGCCTACATAACTTGATATATAATTCTACCAAATATTCAAATATGAATAGGATCCTTGAACTGTTCAGAGGGAAGAAGGAAGATTTTTATTTTTATTTTTAAGGGAGAAACTTGCTAATATTTAGTGTCATTTGCCTTCAGGGCAAAGTATCTCCCCATACAGCAAACTGGAGAATTTTAAAAGTTTGATTATACTAATTGCAAGGAATCACCAGAACGAAGCATACTATACAAAATAGTACCTTATCAAAATACAAAACGAACACTCAGGGTGTTTATTGCGCAAGCACATAATTGTATCTTTAATCTGAAATGTTAAGATGGGTAGATGGAACAACACCCCCCTCCCAGCCTGCCACCATGACAAGGCCAGGCCCTCTCCTACCAAAATCAAACAAGAATGTAGTAATTAGTTGCAAACGAAAGGCAATCTTAACAGTAGTGATATGCATCTGTTACTGAAGGCTTTATTAAACTGGATGCGTTGTCAGCAGTGCAATCAAGCACATTGCATTAATTTGATATCCCAGCTTGTTCAGTCTCGTTGCATCCTTATTAACGAGTATAAACATTGCTTACAGGCTATAAGAAAAGAACTTTATTTTTATTTAGATAATTACGGATTAATTATGGGGGAGCACTAACCATCTTTTGTACTTGAAAGCAACATCTTGGATACATTTGATAAAATCAGTTCATAAATATTAACATAGTGGACATGCCTCATTAATGTATAAATGCTATGATTTATTAGCTTGTGTGTGTGTGTGTGTGTGTGTGTAAGTGTAAGGGACATATGTATTCTAATGTAAATATTCCCAGATTTTCAGCCAAGCCCCCCTTATGAAAGGAACACAGTACCTATTGTAATGTCCCCTTTGGTTGGCCTTGGCTCTCCACAAGAGACAGATAAATCTGCCAAATTTTGTTTCACTTTGTTTCTCAGTTGTCTACTCATAAGTTTAGTTCTCCACATTTCTAAATCACTTTGCAGCATTATTATTACTATTTGTTGTTGTTTAGTCATTTAGTCGTGCCCAACTCTTCATGACCCCATGGATCAGAGCACGCCAGGCACTCCTGTCTTCCAGTGCCTCCCGCAGTTTGGTCAAACTCATGCTGGTAGCTTTGCGAACACTATCCAACCATCTCGTCCTCTGCTGCCCCCTTCTCCTTGTGCCCTCCATCTTTCCCAACATCAGGGTCTTTTCCAGGGAGTCTTCTCTTCTCATGAGGTGGCCAAAGTATTGGAGTCTCAGCTTCAGGATCTGTCCTTCCAGTGAGCACTCAGGGCTGATTTCCTTCAGAATGGAGAGGTTTGATATTCTTGCAGTCCATGGGACTCTCAAGAGTCTCCTCCAGCACCATAATTCAAAAGCATCAATTCTTTGGTGATCAGCCTTCTTTATGGTCCAGCTCTCACTTCCATACATCACTACTGGTAAAACCATAGCTTTAACTATATGGACCTTTGTCACCAATTGATATCTCTGCTTTTTAAGATGCTGTCTAGGTTTGTCATTGCTTTTCTCCCAAGAAACTGTTAATAATAATAATAATAATAATAATAAGAAGAAGAAGAAGAAGAAGAAGAAGAAGAAGAAGAAGAAGAAGAAGTTTGTATGAAAATTCATCAGCATTTGACTGCAAAGGTATCCTAATATAAACATTAAATTAAGCCGGCATAAATAATGCCTGATCCAGAGCTAGGAGACTCAGGGAGGCAGAAATGCTGGTTGAGCCAACTTGCCAAAAGGGGGGAAAGCCACCAAAACAAAGAGAAACAACTCAGCTAGCATCAGCATAGGAGCTGTTAAGATACAGGGGAGAGCTCCCAGACACCCTTAACATGTGTGCATGAATTGTGAGGTTTCCTTTAATATATTCATTTTTATATCATTTTAATTCTAGTGTAGTTTAATTACTTTTTCTGTATTTATCAATGTTGTTTTAATTTTTGTAAGCCACCTTGATTCTCCCAGTCTTGGAGAAAGGTGGGATATAAACAAACAAACAACAGCAACAATAATAATAATAGTATAGGTCATGGTTAGGAAAGGATGGTTTCACTTACTGAAATTTTCATACAGAAACCTGGCCTGAATGTCCTTCATACTTTTCCCAATCCCATTTCATCCAATTGTTCAGATTCCCTACCCACCAAATAAAAATAAAAATCTAACTGTAATTAGGGAAACTGCTAATATGAACTGCTACAGTACCAAGCATATTTAACTGAGAATTAATAAAGCAGTTGAAGGGAAATTAAATCCCAATTGATTGTTGGAAGAGCACCTATTGAGGTATAAGTATATAATAGATAAATCTGCTTGCAGTGTAATTAATTCAAATCTGCAGAACCAAATGAGTGTGCAACTCTGTTCCTATTATTTCACTGCACTTGTGAGGAATGTTTAGCAATTTAATTACCATTTAGCCACACAACTAAAGGAAATTAGATATTAAGCATACTATCTAATTAACTTGGTATAGATTGCTTGCTAAACAAATATTACACATATCTAAACAATTTGTGCCAATTACAGGTCTCGACGTTCTTAAGGTTTGCATTAATACTAAAATTAATTATGCATGTCAGTAATAATACAGAGTATATGCAAGTAACTATTTCCCACCCCTCAGACCAGCAGGAAAAAGTGTTTCCTTCTTCCCTTCCAGTTGTGGCCCTTGTAAAAGCAACAGAACGTCCAGTTATGGTTGTTAAATTAGATCCATTCACCAAAATCATTATTATATTGGAAGGCATTGGTCCATAATGATTTCCCTTAAAGTGCCAGGAGCACTTTGGAAGGCAATACTGGGTTCCATTAGTGTTGCCAATAGCCTGGTGTAGTGTGTGTTGTTGACCTTGCACACTTTTCAAAGGCATCCCATGCAATTCAGTTGCCATCTAGAAGCAAAAGCTCTGTGAGATCACACTTCCTTTTCTATGATTTCAAAACTTCTTCACATTGATAGGAAAGAAGGCAAAGCTATGCGGTTGAGGTTCTCTTTTTGCTTGAATTATAGTAAGAAGGAAAGTGTGGGATTGAGCTGATAGATGCTTTGGAATAGTGTTGGTAAGGGATGACAGTGCTAAGAACACACCAAGGGTATATTTGCTGTTTGAGTTTCAAAGCAATTAAACAGGTGCAATATCAAGGGTCACTCAGAGTGAATAACTAATTAACAGCTTTGAACTAATTAACAGAGAACCCTAGTTGGAAACTAGGAATAGCAGCATTTTCATTCTGTTAGAAGCATAGCCTTACCTGCTCTGCTGTCTACCTATGCAGGTAAGACGATGTTTTCTATCAACTGAGATTTGTAGCAGTCTCACTGCTACAGCTTGCTTCATCCTTATTTGTTTGTGACTCAGTGCAGTTTGTAATAGGGGAAGGGCCATAGTTCACTGGTAGGGCATATGCTTTACGTGCAAAATGTTTTTTTAATGTGGGGTTTTTGGGGGGTGTTTATTTTGATTATATATTTTGTGGTTTTATATTTTTATTTTGTTCTGTGAACTGCCCTGACACGTCCAAGTATAGGGTGGTATATAAATTCAATAAAATAAGTAAGATCCCAGGTTAATCCGCAGCATCTCCTGGTAGGACTTGGAATGCCCCATGTCTGAAGTCCTGGGCAGCCACTGCCTGACTCTATGGACAATACTGAGTTAGACAGACCAATGTTCCTATGTTCCTAGGCCAAGCCCTTTACTTTCTGGGCTTATTCTGTTTTATTCAGCCACTTCTGCTTACAAGTAGTGCCCATGGTGCCAAGACACACACTGGTTACACCACATTCCTCCATGCAAGCAGAGACCTGATAGACTACTGCACGACTCCAATGGTAGCTGGTACCCATTGAGACCAGTAGGGTGGAAGACAGGGAGATAAACAGTTGTTGAACCATAACAATAACAGGTAGAGCCGCCCCCTGATGATTAGCTGTAGGTAAGAAAGCAGGCAGGTGGGGGCTAGTTGAAGGAAGACTAAGCTTGGTCCTTCACCCCAATAGATCACAAATTCATGAATTCTACACCAACTATCAGAGTCACATCTCAATCTAATTTATTATAATGAAATTACATGAGAGGCCTGATCTGACTCACTTCTGGAAAGTGTGCACAAAATTGCAGCCACGCAGTGCAATCCCCAGGATTCCAGCATGAGCTTCCACTTAGAGCAAAGTTTTCTCACTGGATGCTCTGATAATCTGTATTTCTCTCCAGAGCAGAGGCTTATTTAGCATCAACCTGCTGTCTTCCCAATGCATATATAAAACCTTTAAATACAGCAAGGCCACAACTTACGTGCAGGTTCATGCCTAAAGGCAAGATCATGTATAATCAAAACACATTGGGTTCAGTAGTAGGTGGGATTGCCAAAGTCATTTTCCCCCTTTCATTTTTTTAAAAAAAACATTTGTCACATACATAAAACTGAATGCACACAAATTCTGGACTTACTGTATATATTTCCAGACACCTGTTACAATTAATTGAGAACTATTGAGGCTATTTGCTGTCTCCCGTGCTTTATGCTGTTTGCTGCATTTATTTTTTGTTAAGGTAATGCTGCTGTTTCATTGCATGATATTAGTGTGGCAGTTCTGTATTGTTTTATTGTCAGTTTCATGTATATTGTAAAGTTTCCAAACTGTTGTGAATTTTTAAATGAACAGTGGTATAGAAATTCTGTTTTAAAGGAATGGTCCTAAGCATATTAACTAAAATAAGTATATCCCACAAAGTTCATAAACACTCCTGAGTTAAACTGTTACTAGGATTGCAATCTTAATACAGTGGTACCTTGGGTTACAGACGCTTCAGGTTACAGACTCCGCTAACACAGAAATAGTACCTCAGGTTAAGAACTTTGCTGCAGGGTGAGAACAGAAATCGCATGGCGGCGGCACAGCGGCAGCGGGAGGCCCTATTAGCTAAAGTGGTGCTTCAGGTTAAGAACAGTTTCAGGTTAAGAACGGACCTCCGGAATGAATTAAATACGTAACCAGAGGTACCACTGTAGTCAGCCCTTCACATTTTTACTCAAATGTTAAGTCCAACTGACCTCCATATCACTTTCACCTGGGTTAGTATAAACAGGATTATATCCATTGGCTCTAGCATTGGTCCTGCCATTAGCAAGAGTGATGGTATTACTGTAGGCAGCAGTTTGTGAGGGTAAAAATTGACCAATCTTTCAAATTTGGTTTCCCTTGGTTTCTCATTTTCCCAATCTTAAATTCAGTTCCTACATCCATTTGCTCCTGAAAATTCAGTAGCCCGTTAGTGCAAAGCGCTACCTTTGCATGCATTCTTTTTCTAATTAAAAAACTTTTGCAATCAGATTTTCCTTAATATGATACATTTTTGTATTTTTTCATCCATCTCTACATGTTTATGCACACATTACCCTAATATATGCAATTTTGTACACATTAGATTGCTACAGAACTGCAATGAAAAATTTGGAGAAGCAAATTTCAATGGTTGCCCGTGTTTCAGCTTGCATATTGTTTTGTAAAATGTGAATTAGGTAGATTCACATTTAAATGCAAATTGAATCAAATTTCTTCTCTATCCCTAGTTCAGAGTCTGTGGTGGCAATCTCTTGGCACTGAGAGAAGCCCCCTACCACTGTGAGTATACTGGTGGAAAGGACTAAGTATTCCACATAGCCTGTGTTGCATCCTCTAAGCTAGCCTGCTTCACTGAGGTGCAATGGGTGATGCTATTCTGTGAGCAAGTTGAAATAAGATTCAACTACCAGTCCAGTAGTTTTCTGTACTTGGAAGCATCACCATAACATTTACCTCAAGCCAGCCCTCTTTATCTGCATTCCTAAACATACATACTAGGCAGTATGGGTAAAAAGATCTGTCAAGTTTGGCAAAAATGAGAAACTGAGAGAAGGAGCCTTAAATCCAGTTAGCCAAATTTCTTCATTAATTTGCAATTTATTTATTTTTAAAAGCCACATGAGAATTTATCAGCATATTAGCATGAATTCCTCTCAAAAGCATATTTTTGTATGCAGCTACAGTGCATTTTTGTATGTTCTTTTCACTGACACGTTCATTTTTATGCTCACTTTCCCACAATACATTTTTGTAAACATGGTTTGGAGAAAAATACAAAATTTGGATAACTGGAAATTCCAAAGGTTACTTGTGTTTTGGTGTTTTGGTTTTGGAAATTTGGTATGTTCACCTTTAAATGGGAACTGACTCAGATTTCTCCCACATCTGTACTCATGCAAATAGCAAATCCCTGAAGAATATTATCTGTGCAGCCTTAATCTTAAATGGACTACAAATGTTATTGCTCTAGCTCTTGCTTTGACATTTCCTCTGACAACTCTTCCTTCTTCCCCTCACTTCATTAAAATCCCTAAATCCACCTGTTTTGTTTAGCAATCTCCAAGAAACCTCTGTCACCCTTCTCTCTTTCCCACTAGACTTATACCCCTGTATTTTATTTTAAGCTTTCATGCCTTAAAAAAAAAAGGAGGGGGGGAGAGTCCTCTTGAGATTGGTATTCCATCTTCCCCATCTGGTGTGTTTTGCTCTTAAAGCTAGCACATTATCCCTCTGTTCAGAGGAATTGGGACTCCCTTGTAGAAATCCAAAGCAGTCTTTGGAGACAAAGAATCACAGAGAACAGATGAGCCCTTGCCCAACTGAACAGGGAAAAGAGGATGGAAATCCTCTCAGGAACATAATATTACCACTGAATTATATAATTTAAATGCTCTTATTAAGTGGTGACATGTCAAGCTGTCTGTGATGTGACATTTGCTGGTCATTTTTGCATGACTAATATTCCTCCTGAATACATCCAGACATATGGCAGAAATGCATCAAAACCTAACATTCAGTAGCCACACTGTGATAAGTCTCAAACCTCAGCAGGTCATGTGAGAAAAGAGATGTTCACCAAGTGAAACCCAAATAATGTTTCCAGAGGGAAATGGTTAGTTGAAGTAATCTAGATGAGTATTACCTCAGAGATTCCAGTCCGCCTCCATTTTTCCATGCAATGTAAGTTTACTAGAGGTGCAATCTTATGCCCACACTTACCTGGAAGACAAACCTATGGAACCTGGTGGAACCTCAGTCTGAGTAGGTGTACATAGGATTCTGCCAGACAATTTTCCTTGGTACAATCTCCTTAGCTCATAGGAAGACTGCAGTTAAAAATGGAATAAAGAAAATGTTTGTTTGTTTGTTTGTTTGTTTGATTATATACCACCTTTCATCTAAGAAGCTCAGTGTGGCATACATAGGTCTCCTCCTTTCATCTTCACAACAACCCTGTCACCAGCTCTTAGCCTAACCTACCTCATACGGTTGTTTTGAGGATAAAATGGGGAATGGAGAGAACTGTGCATGCCATCTTGACTTCTTTGGAGGAAAGAAGGGATTTAAATAAAATAAACAATAATATCTAAGTATTCATTTTATCAAACTCATTCTGCGAAGAACAGTTTGAATTCTACATTTTCTTTTCAAGAAACACACACACACCAGAGTAATTTCTGGATAAGAGTCCTTGTTTGCTGTCTTTCGCAAAGACTAATAAGAACACAAAATTGCCAGTGGTCTCTCTCTTTACACTTTGCTACTTGAAAAACACTTGGAAAGCTTCAATATATATATTTTTTGAAAAATATACTACGGTGCATCTGTAGCAAGACAATACCCTTGAGCCTAGTGGGCTGTAGTAATTAGACCATGTCACAAGGAACAGTTTAACTTTCAACGACTGTCTGTATATCGATCTCTTCTTCTTCTTCTTCTTCTTCTTCTTCTTCTTCTTCTTCTTCTTCTTCTTCTTCTTCTCCTCCTCCATGTTCTGCATGGAAAGTCAAGAAGGAAGAAATGCTAACCTCTGGCGAACTGTTACTGCAACGTCTCTGGCTACTTTAATAACAGCCACTTCTCACTGTTCTAAAGTAGCTTCCTTTTGAAGCTATGAAAGTAATAAAGGACTGAGTCACAGAACTGTTCTAAACGTTTCTGCATGTCACAGTTTAGCCCATTTTGCCGCCGCAGAAATCACACCCAACTTCCACTTGTCTCATGGGCTCTTTGTGCATATTAGTGGTGTGGATAGACTCTTCAATCAGCCCTGTGGTTCAATTTTGTGGCCCTGGGATTAGCTCTATGTTACCCTGAGGGCCACCTGAATCCATCTCAGGTCGTACTCCCCCAAATCCACCTCTAAGTATAGGAGGGTGTTTTACCCTGAAAGGGACAGATGAGATCAGTCCATATGTGTATCTATAAGGATCAGATTTTTCAAGCAACCTTACTTTTACATTTATTTATTTTTAATTTTCTGTATTCGAATTAGGTGCCAGTTCAAAATTATTTGAAGACTAGGAAATCAGGTGAGATGAAATGGATTAGGGATTGTTCAACTCATAAAATGAGACAGAAGGGCTTTTACAAATATATGTGTCCAACTGAGACATTTGCTGAACATCAAACCTTTTCACTAAGTTTTTTCTGCAATCTAAAAAATTGTCCCCCTTCTCATTGGCTTCATTGTATTCCTCTTTCATCTGCTCCTTCTCTATTAACCCTTTTCTATTTTGTTCCCTTTGCCCTCTTGATGCTTTCCCATCATTAGTGTTGTTTTCTCCTTGCCAGCTCCAACAGCTCAGAGCACAGTGGAATGAAGCAGCAAAGAAAAACTACCAGGGAACAAAAGCAGAGGGAAGAACTCCACAGGGACTGTTTTGTGTGATCCGAGCAAGAGTCAGCAGTAGAATTACAAACACTGAGATCTGGGCAGTGAAGAGGAGCCCTAATTTGTGTAATGGTTAGCTAGAGAAACATACCTTGAAAGTGTAAAGAAAATAAGGTGCAAGCCAGGTCTGCAAATAGAGTGTAATCCAATTCTGTTTTTGTTTTGTTTTTTTAAGGCTTCAAAGGAATGAGCATTGCATTCACTTTGACTAAATGAGCTTGACAGGCTAATTGTTCAACTCCACCACCACTACCACCCTAATGTTCAAAAACTGTCTGTGAAATGTCAGTAATCTTTTTAGACAATTTCAGACTGTGTTTCCAGACATGAAGCTTGGCAAGGAGGCCAGGGCACCTCACTCTGCCGAAAGAAATCCCACACTATTTAAAAAGTAGCATATGCAGGTAGAAAGCCAGCAGGAATTTTGGGAGCTTTCTAGTGTTTTGCACTGTCTGTAAAATGTACAACTGTCTCCCTCTTGGACAGAAGTCATGGGTGTTCTTGAGGTACAAAGAGTTCCTGGATCTCCGGGAACAAGTTCGCTTCCTTGAGACAAAGGTGCAGAACCTGGAAAAGCCAAGAGGTTGGTGGATGAGGCCTTCAGGGATGTTGTAGGTGTGTCCCACTCCCACAATGATAGTCCCTGTTGCTGGATTCAGAACTCACAGGGTTAAGGAGTTCTGAGTGACGTCTCTCCATTCCTGAGGCGTGACTAGAAGGAAGGAGTGGCTTTGCTCACTCCTGTTTGTCTCTGAGTTTGAAGGAGACAGAAGCACAAAATGTGTGCTCTAAGCCCAGGGAAGCTCTGTAATTGTTTTACTGCCTGAATAAAGACTGAGTTATAAACACACTGACACCTAGGTGTGTTTGATCTGTTTGCACCGCAAGCAACAGCACGCTGCTGTTGTGGCTGAGGAGGACGGAGGACCTGGAGCAGAGGCGCCAGGGAAGTGTGCCGGGCTTCCATTCGGACAGATGCGCCTAATTGGGGTCCAATCCAATTAGCCACGCTACGCTAATTTTCCAATAGTCCCTTGCTGTCAGGTAGAATGAGGGTCTTGGGAATGGAGAGCTAAACAATGGAACTTGCTTCCACAGGAACCAATGTTCGCCACCAACTTAAATAGCTTTGAAAGAGGATTGGACAAATTCATGAAGAAGGCCACTAGCCAAGATGGCACTACTCTGCCTCCACAGCTGGAGGCAGTAGTGTTTCCAAATACCAGTTCCTGGAAACTACAGGAGTGGAGAGTGCTCTTGTGCACAGATCCTGCTTGGAGGTTTCCCTCAGGCATCTGATTTGCCACTGTGAGTACAGGATGCTGGACTAGATGGGCCATTGCCCTGATCTTAGCATGCTCTTATGTTCCTCCTGCACATAGGTCCCACTGCATATAGAAAGGCTCGCTTTTGAGTAAGCTAAGCATATGATTAGCCTGCCTGTATTTCTTCTGAGAAGAACCTCAACAGTAGGTTTTACATCCCACTTAAGAGGGAAATTTGGCTTATATCAAGGGTGGCTAACATGTCGTTCTCCAGACATTGCTGGAATCAAGCTCCTAACAGCCACAGCCAACAGGAGTTATGGTCAACATCTGGACCTGTATCAACAAATCCTGTATCAATGAGTTTATATGGCAGAGTGGTATTCACAAAGAACTAATGCAGGAATAGCCAGCATAGTGCCTTCCAGGTGTTAGTAGACTACCACTGCTAACTTCCCTGACTGCTGGCTGGGGGTGATGGGGATTGGGGAGTCTAGCAATATTTGGAGGGCACCACATTGACGATCCCTGTGCTAATAGCTAAGCTTGGTTAGTTGAAACAATAATGTATGCTGTTTTGTGGAAGCAGGTCACATAATGCAGCAGTCTTTTAATGAGTGTTGTCTTCTCTAAGGGCAACAGTGTACAGTGGTACCTCAGGTTACAGACGCTTCAGGTTACATACGTTTCAGGTTACAGACTCCACTAACCCAGAAATAGTACCTCGGGTTAAGAACTTTGCTTCAGGATGAGAACAGAAATCGTGCTCCCGCGGCACGGCGGCAGCAGGAGGCCCCATTAGCTAAAGTGGTGCTTCAGGTTAAGAACAGTTTCAGGGTAAGTACGGACCTCTGGTATGAATTAAATACTTAACCCGAGGTACCACTGTATTCATTTATTTATTCTGCTATTATTTGTATTTTTTATTATATTTATATCCTGTCTTTTTCTCTGATAGGGAGGGGACTCAGTATAAAATAGAAACACCTAAACCTTGGGGGTGGAGGAACCCATCACTAGTAAGGGATGTCAGTACAAAATGGTTGTAAATGACAGCAAAAATAAAACACACACCCCACAAACACACACACACACACATCTATATTATTTGCTGTGAAGGTATGAGATAATTTAAGATTCCTTCCCAACCAATGTAATGCCTGAGAACCAAAAGCATCCCATTCCTGTTTGATCTCAACACTGTGAAGCTTTTGTCGCTATGTTCTTCTGGGAACCCACACAGGTGCTGTGTTTGGAAAGAACTAAATGTGCACTGATCATCATTGTGAAATGTCAGCACATAGCCTCTAATAGATTCAGTCTTCAAAACAAATAAGTAATAATTAATAGGCCCAAAGCCATAGAACTAAAAACGAGCTTATTTTATTCTTTGAAGAGGAGCCAGAGAGTTGACCTCACAATTGTACCTGAAGAGGGAACATACTACGTCTCAATTCACATCGCAGCTTTTTGACAAAGGAAAAGAGTAAATCTTCTTCAAATGAATTTAAGCCTAAGCATTTCCTTTTATGTGGGCCTGTAGAGTGACTGCATTTTGTCAGTAGTGTATAGATCTTAGTGAGATATATGGCAGACTACGAATCAAAAAATAAAGGGGGGGCATATAAAAGAGATCACCCCCAGGAGTTGCTGCTGAACATGATCAACTGTGTCGGTGTTGAATTCTAAGGGAGATATACTCTACAGAGTACAGGATGAATTATGAAGCATACAAAGGTAGCTTGAAGACGTCTCAAAAACAAATTAAAAATTAATGATGAACAAAATCAAATTTTCTTTTGTGACTGATATTCCTTCACCTGCAGATAACTATAAAAAGCCATCAAAGGAAGAAATGCATTAGTTTCTAATTTAATGTGAGTTACTGGAAGAAAATAATCGCTAAAGCTCTAATGATAGCTTTTTGACAACTTCCTAATCCTTACAAGTTGTTGGTAAGAGCTGCATCTAGCCAAGCTGATTATCAGTCCCAGCATTTTCCCTTGAGTAATTCAAAGAATGTACAGTCTGTGATCATGTAGATGAAATTGTAACTTTTAAAAGCACATCTACAGAACAAGCCTTGCAGCACAGAAAACAGAATAATAGCTTCTGGCTTACTTCTGTCACCGACATCATATGCAGTCATTTGCCCTCCAGACCATAAATACAAAATCTATCAGGGGTAAATGGGAACAGATTTCAAGGAGAAAAATAGCATACCTCAGTTTCACTGAACATCTTTTCTATTGATTTTCTTCAAACAGTGATAAGCTAAATAAATGTGGTAAATATTTGTATTCTTAAAAAAATTATAATTATAGATAACAAAAAAGAAAACATTTCACAAATCATTCAATAATAATTCTAACATTTTAAACCTTGACTTTCTTCCCCTCTTTCTGCGGTCCCTTAAAGTTTTCATCTTTCCCTGCATATCCTAAATCGCCCCGTCTTATTCTTTTTATTCCTCCGTTATTATATATGTCACATATGTGTTGTTTACTTCAGGCAGGACTACTGCAATGCACTCTATGTGGGGCTTCTGTCCTGCTTGGTCTGGAAGCTGCAGTTGGTTCAGAATGCTGCACCGCGATTGCTGACAGGAGTGAGGCCTTGGTAGCAAAAACCCCTGTGCTCAGACATCTATGCTGGTTGCTGATTTGTTACTGGGACAAGGTGTTACTATTAGTACATAAAGCCCTTAACAGCTTGGGACCAGTTTAATTACAAGTTTGCCTTATTCCACATGTGCCCCCTCAACTGCTTAGATTCGCAGAATTAGCATTACTACAGGTGCCACATCATATGTGTTGTGCATGTGTAAAAACTCAATCATTTAGGTTGCCAGCACCTGCAATCTGGAACTTCCAGGCTATTGAGATCAAACTGGCACCTTCATTGCGTGTTGAGTTCCACAGTGCCACCCCCCAAATAATTTCACACTTCACACATCAATTTTGTTTAAGGTTTTTGGCATAGTTTTGGCCACAACTTTTTTATTCAAAATACAAAAATTGTGAGTGGTTGCTTAGGCATTGGTTATGACTATCTGTCCTGGCCCTCAAGGACAGAGCTGGTCCTTCCGGACTCCACCGGAAGCCAGCGTGGGAAACAAGTATTGGATGAGAAGTGAGGCTGGGAAACAGACCCTCGCTTCACACCCTCATGTTCCGGTGGGGCTTGCACGGCCCAAGTCCGGCTCCACGGTCAAGGACGAAAGAATGGCAAGCCCCTGGATTCCTTTAACGGAATTCCCTTTCTGCATCATTTGGAGGGATAGGCACTTACCCCTCCAAGCACCAATTAACCAATGCCTAACCGCCAACCTTACAAGTTGTGACGATTTGCTACGCAGTAGGCAAAAACCAAATGGCACCAGCCAATCAGCCAGATGGCCAAATTCCTACCAGGCCCCCGCTCCAAGGCGAACGACCCCATGACAGGCATAGCAAGGTCAAGCAATCAACTTAAATAACAAGCCCCCCTATTAAAGGGAGGGAGGGCGGGTGATCCGATGCAAAACGTCCAAGAAGGACGTCCCTACGTCCGGCACATCTATTTATATCTTCTGACTCCTCCTCCAAATTGGTAACAATCAAAATCCCCCAGCAACCCAATTAACCCTTAAGGCCAGGGTTGCTGACAATTTGCCTAGTCATGGGAGGGCGGCCTGTTCCCCAACCGCAACACGTGCTCTCTGCTAGGGAGAACACGCTTTGTATTCTGTTTGGTGCCTGCTAAAAACATTCTTGCTTAGACAAGAAGCCTACTCAGATATTTAGAAATTTGAGGCAATTTTAGTATTTTAACTTTCGTTGTGTTTTAACATATGTTTTTGAATTGTTCTTGATTTTACTGTTGTATTGTTTGTAAAAAAAATGCTTCAATTTTTTTACAATCAAGTGATGTACAGTGGTACCTCAGGTTAAGTATACTTAATTCGTTCCGGAGGTCCGTTCTTAATCTGAAACTGTTATTAACCTGAAGCACCACTTTAGCTAATGGGGCCTCCTGCTGGGGCCGCGCCGCCGGAGCACAATTTCTGTTCTCATCCTGAAGCAAAGTTCTTAACCTGAAGCACTATTTCTGGGTCAGCGGAGTCTGTAACCTGAAGCGTATGTAACCTGAAGCATATGTAACCTGAAGTACCACTGTATATATATTTTAAATAAATATTCACTGGTGTGGCTTCCATTCCTGACCTCCGATGAACACATGAATAGTGGGAATTTTCATCCCCATTTCCATTTCCTTTTATTATTATTTTTATACAAAACTGACAAACATCCCCAGCTTAGATAAGGTCTACATTAGCAGTAGTAAGGAGGGAGGGGTGGAATCAGATGTGATGACGCATTCCACACAGAGCAAAAGCTAAGGAGCGTCTTGAGTTCCCCGCTAAATGAAAGGATCTGTCGAAACTTTTGAGAAAAGCTAGGAAAAAAGTAAGCTCAGTAAAATTCTTTAGGCTTTGCACACGTCTCGGCAAGCAGAGCACGGCCATAATAATGGCCAGCACTACCAGTAATTATTCATTTGTGTCTCTGACAGATATTTCTCATTTATTATGTGCACAAGCTTAGGTACCTCTTCAGGAATGGAGACGGGTCCAGATTGCTGACATGTTGTGCATTCTGAGCAGCCACCATTCACTACTTGCCAAAGCTGATAAGAGAATAGGATGCTGCTGGTCAAGGCCATTATCACTACCATATTGCTCCATTTCCTCCTGCCACAAACCTCCACGTGATAAGGCGTGAACATCCTCCAAGGCAAGGAAGCTACCTAAAGCACAGAATCCTGCTGCTCCTGTTTAACCAGCAGTTAGTGGCCCACTGACTCTGCTACTGTAGCAAATAGCTGTTGATCTGCCTATCCTCTGTGATTTTACCAAATCTCATTTTAAAGCCATCCAAACCAGAGGCTACTTTTGTGTAAGATCCCACAGAAGAAAAGCAGTGTGTTGTATCAGGTCATGTTTTTGATTGAAACCAGGGGGGACCTGGTTCAAATGTCAGTTCATCCACAAAGCTCACTAAATTATTGCCAGTGTTGGGCTATAAATTTCTGCAGGCTTCATTGTTGCATTTTACAAGGCTTGAAAATCTCACAAGAATTATTTAAATTTTGCATTTGCATCCCACTGGTTTTTGAAAACACACCTTGATATCTCAAGTCTCCCGTATTTTTTTCTCTCCTGTTTTTTTTTTCATTGTTAAAATAAACAATAATTAAAATATGTGGTGATGTGAGATTGATTTTTATGTTTTGTAAGCCACTTACAAGCTAACTGGGCATTAAGCATATTTTTATTTGTGGTGTGTGTGAGAGAGAGAGGGGGGGGAGGGAGAGAGAGAATAATAATTTAGGGCTTGGCATACCTGATGGACCAGATTAATTATATAAACTCCTAACAAGTGAGCCCCCTTTTAAGGTTGTAGGTGATAGAGTTACCTTCTTAGTAATTCAGTCAAGGCATCCATCAGTTAATAAAGAAAAATATTACAATAGGTTCCCTATTACCAAAAGCAAACTACTCTGTAGCAAAGATGTTAACTCATGTGAATTCAATTAACTTCTCAGATGCGTACATCAAATATGATAGAAGACCCTGAATTGTATATGATGTGTTTTATTCTGGTTGATTTCCTCAAAGTAGTTATCAAGGCTTAATATGGAAAATCAATTCTACTCCAGTAGGCTAGTTTTGTCTCAGTGAGACACGGTCTCTATAAACATATGCCTGTGTCACTTGGGACTCCGTTAAACTGGTAAAGAAAAGGTGATTTATTTTGTTGTATGTGCGATATAACATTGTGCCACCAGATGGCGACGTAGAATCCCTGTTTTTCTCTACCTGTTTTCCCTGTTTAAATTTACAATGCTTTGAACTGAAACGCTTCTTTGATGTGTCTAGATCCAGCCTTGGTTTCAACTTCCATGCAAGATCACCAGGATCTGATACTTTGCAGCAGCAAGTAGTTCCTACCTTCTGCATTCTGAACACTGACCGCAAACACAGACACCTAATATGCCTCATCTTTGCTTCTTGCTTTCACAGAAACTGTTGCCCTAGATTTGCTAAGCTGGCAGAACAGATATTGAAAGCACTTTTCTAAAAAATATAATGCAAAAGCTCTTCATTATAGAAGTATATAAATCTAACAAGTATGTCTCTGCCATCCCTTTGTTTTTCTGATTCAGATGTGTACATTTAAGAGATATATCACATCATACATGTTTTTTGGAAATGTGTCAAAGACCCTTTTACAACTGACAGTCTACTGGGACTTATGTGATTAAATTATAGATCACATGCTATTTTATTTGTCATTCAAAATATCAGAGTTGTCAGTTTAGAGTGGCAGGGAGAACATTAACAGTCTGCATTAGCCATATTTGTCACATAAGCAGTGATTCATTGTGTGTGTGTGTGTGTGTGTGTGTATTCTTCAACCATATCACTCCACTTGAGAATGTCATAAATGATGTCAAGCTACCAGGAAAGGCCATAGCTCAGAGTTAAGTGAAAAGTCAGAGTTTTTCGTCCTCCTCCCTCCCCAGTTCTTCATCAGTTTGTGACTATATATATAACAAAATCTGTTTGAATATTTGTATTTATTTTTGTGCACATGTCTCCTGATTAACATATTTTTGAATGCATTTTTATTTATATAGACATTTATCAATGTTCCCATATAAAATGCATTTTTTGTCTGTTTTTTAATCTGGTCCATAGATAGGTCAGGGTAGCTCTGTAGTGGTAGCAAAACTTGTTACTGACAAAATTGGCTGAAATATTCAGATAAGTTTGCACATTCTGAGATTATGAATCCTGTCAAATTTCAGAATAATAGCTGTAATGTTTATCTTGAATTTCCTCTGACACTTTGACATGTCAGCCACAACAAACCTTCCTTCTGTCCTCTCCATCTTAGCGTATCTATTAGACTTAGAGGCACTGGTTTTGCTCTTGCACAACTATTCCCTCTCTAAAGCTCTGGGATTGGAGTCCCACCCCCCCTTCCAATAGCAAATAAATGCTTTCTCCTCTATACATTTTACCCTAGTGTATGCATTTTGTACACAGCATTACAATGGAAAACTACTTTGCAAAATTCAGAGAAGTATGAATTTCAAAAGATGACTGCGGTTTGGTTGACTTTTTTATTTTTTGGAAAGCGAATTAGATTTGCCTTTAAAGGCAAACTGAACTGAATCTCTCCCCCTTTGCTATGTCCAGCTCAGGACTCTTTTTTATGATTTGTCCATACTGAAGAGGCGAAAAAGAGGACATGGTGACATGAGAGAAAATGTGAGGGCCTGTAATAATTTTCACGAGCGCCACACCCACACTTTTGTTTTTCTCTCCAGATGAATATGGATCTCCGTGCTTAAAAAGTACAAAAAAATCCCATGGAGGATGTCTTTGTAGGCAGCTGGAGCAGTGCCACTGAGAACACCTGCTGAGGCAATCATTCTCAGTATTTACTTAGACTAGTAATGATCAGTGACACATAAGGAATATGGAAATTAAAACCAACACCTTGAGTAAAGATGAATCCCAGGCTGTGTTGGCATGGCAGGAAACCTTACTTATCTTTGTGAAGTTTTTGCTTGGCTCAGAGATTCTCATTTGTGTACTGCTTGAGCTACTTGCCTTATAACAAAACAAGGCAATAGCTTTCAAGTTCCCCAGAGCTCTTTGGTTGGGCTACATATTACTTAAAGTGGCAGTAGTGGTTAAAAGGTCTATGTTGCTGACCTGCCTCCCCAATGCTGTGCGTTGCTACCTCTTGCCAAGAGATGGTAGGGGGCAAGGCAGTGAGAGCTCAGCATGTTACGGGTGCAGCAGTGGAATCAAACCAACACTCCTTACTCGTCCCATGTGCCACGTTAAACACTGGTGGCCTTCCCTCTCCTCTCCTCCCTTGGTATGCAGCAGTGACAGGGGGTTGGGAAGGCAGGTGAAATCTGAACATCATCAGGGAATAAACAGAAGAGAAAATATGAAAAACTTCAGAGAAAATGCAACTTCATAAAAACTGCATCTATTCAAAACTATTTATGATACAAAAGAAGAGCAAATGGGGGGAAAGCAGCTTCAAAAATTGGAGGGACATGCTCAAAACAAGAGATCCTTTCTCCTCTCAAAGAGGAGGCAAAAAGACAAACTGGGCTCCAAACGCCTCAGAACAATGAAAATCCGATGAGAAAAACTAAGCTAGGCAAAACTAAAAAGAAAAAGAAATGTGCCCCTAAGGTGCAATCTCTTTTTGATCCCTCTACACCTCCACATTTTCTTTTCTTCTGATTCACTCACTCCACCTTTTCTCACTAAAATTCAGCTCACTATTGGTAAATGATGACAAGGGGAAACTCCTGTAAACAAGTGTTCAGGTTTTTTTTAACACATTCTCAAGCTGTATTAGGGTACAATGAGCCTCACAAAGGACACTCAGAGCTTTTAATGAGTCTTCCTCATCTTGGAGCATGGTCTCAGCTTGACTAAAACCGTATCAGCCTTTCTGTTTCAACACAGTATTACCAATCGCTGCTGTCTGTAGGGAGTATCACACTTTGTACCTTCTTTGCACAGGTTTATGATCTCAGCTTGACTAAAGCATGACAAGTCCCCCCCCCCCCCCGATCAAGCAGAACCCAGACAGACATTTCTGCCCTTAAAATAGACATTTTGATCTGATTCACTTGTGAGTCAGAGTTATCTTGACCAAAGTTTTCTTTGTTATTTTTACTATCAGTATTTACATTCCACAGCTCATTTAATGCTTGCAATGCCAGAGCAGAAAACAAAATATAAAAATGAACAGAGAGCAAGATACAAAATCTACAGAGTCATATAAACAGGTTAAGAACATTTTAACCATTCTGTCATAAAGTAAACAAGCAGAACTACAGTGACAAAAGTTAATCATTCCAGTTCAGCCAAATGCCTAGGTAAAAGCATGACATGACATTCAAACACATTAAACAACTGAAGGTCCTGGCAAGAGTTTCTACCATGTTTTCACATATGGCAGCCCACTCACTCCCCCTCTGCCTCTCACACAAAGAAGGCTCACTCTGTGCCAACAGACTCTCACTCTGTGGCTTTTGGCTAACTTAACACCTTTCAAATATATGCTGCCCACTTTCCAAGCCATCCAGGTTATCACCCTGAATTATGTGAATTATTGTCCATAAGCTTTGACAGCAAGAAACTCTCACCCTTTATCCACAACAGCAATAGAGTAAAAACACAAACACAAAAAAGGCTGTAGCAATAAACCACAGCTGGTGTTTCTCCCTCTCTCCTCCCCAGTCCTGAGGAAACTTGCAAGCAGAAATGTGCAGATGGATTTGTTGGCCTCCCACATCTCTCTTCCTCTTACTAGCCAGCACAAACAACATTCAGGGTCATCCAGGCTGAGAACTGACTGTGGCAACACTCTTTACATATGGAGGTCCAGGGTGAAAGTCATTTCATAAACCACATCTTGTCCACACCAGCCAGTAGAAACAGCATTCAAGTTTCTCCAGTGTCTTTTCTTTACAGTTGATGATTACCTTCTTCATGAATGCAGGTTTGCCCCCAGAATTAAGCCAAGTAACCATAATACTTAAAAAGGAGAGACATCACCTTGCCAACAAAGGTCCGTATAGTTAAAGCTATGGTTTTCCCAGTAGTGATGAACATCTTTATCAACGACTTGGATGATGGACTCAAGGGCATCCTGATCAAATTTGCAGATGACACCAAACTGGGAGGGGTGGCTAACACCCCAGAGGACAGGATCACACTTCAAAACTACCTTGACAGATTAGAGAACTGGGCCAAAACAAACAAGATGAATTTTAACAGGGAGAAATGTAAAGTATTGCACTTGGGCAAAAAAAATGAGAGGCACAAATACAAGATGGGTGACACCTGGCTTGAGAGCAGTACATGTGAAAAGGATCTAGGAGTCTTGGTTGACCACAAACTTGACATGTGCCAACAGTGTGACGCGGCAGCTAAAAAAGCCAATGCAATTCTGGGCTGCATCAATAGGAGTATAGCATCTAGATCAAGGGAAGTAATAGTGCCACTGTATTCTGCTCTGGTCAGACCTCACCTGGAGTACTGTGTCCAGTTCTGGGCACCACAGTTCAAGAAGGACACTGACAAACTGGAACGTGTCCAGAGGAGGGCAACCAAAATGGTCAAAGGCCTGGAAACGATGCCTTATGAGGAACGGCTAAGGGAGCTGGGCATGTTTAGCCTGGAGAAGAGGAGGTTAAGGGGTGATATGATAGCCATGTTCAAATATATAAAAGGATGTCACATAGAGGAGGGAGAAAGGTTGTTTTCTGCTGCTCCGGAGAAGCGGACACGGAGAAATGGATCCAAACTACAAGAAAGAAGATTCCACCCAAACATTAGGAAGAACTTCCTGACAGTAAGAGCTATTCGACAGTGGAATTTGCTGCCAAGGAGTGTGGTGGAGTCTCCTTCTTTGGAGGTCTTTAAGCAGAGGCTTGACAACCATATGTCAGGAGTGCTCAGATGGTGTTTCCTGCTTGGCAGGGGGTTGGACTCGATGGCCCTTGTGGTCTCTTCCAACTCTATGATTCTATGATTCTATGGAGTGAAAGCTGGACCATAAAGAAGGCTGATCGCCGAAGAATTGATGCTTTTTAATTATGGTGCTGGAAGAGACTCTTGAGAGTCCCATGGACTGCAAGAAGATCAAACCTCTCCATTCTTAAGGAAATCAGCCCTGAGTGCTCACTGGAGGGACAAATCCTGAAGCTGAGACTCCAATACTTTCGCCACCTCATGAGAAGACTCCCTGGAAAAGACCTGATGTTGGGAAAGACATTCTCACAAGGAGAAGGGGACGACAAAAGACAGGATGGTTGGATAGTGTTCTCGAAGCTACTAGCATGAGTTTGACCAAACTGCGAGAGGCAGTGGAAGACAGAAGTGCCTGGCGTGCTCTGGTCCATGGGGTCACGAAGAGTCGGACACAACTAAATGACTAAACAACAACAACAACAACCATAATATGCCACACCGTGTTGTGATTGCTGAAGATATGGCTAAGTTAAAATTAAATAAGGTACTATTATCCAATGACATGTGTCTTGTCTTGTTACTCTGGGTATGGTCAGAAGGTATGGAGAAATTTCCATTCAATAGTTAACCTTTGATTCCTTTCTTTTCCTCTCTCCTGTTACCTAAAACAGCCTTTGATATGGGTAAACACCTGCATGTACAGATCTGTTTGGAAAACGTTTACTAGACAGAATTCTTCCGCAACAGAGCAGACTGGATAGATGATCTTCAAAGTCTATTTCAACCCTTTCTGTTGTTTGAATCTATGCTTTAAGCAAGCTTTTCCATTCCTCATTATGTTGTAAGGTTCAAAAGTTATTAAGCAATCTTTTCCCACTTTATCTGGAGATGCTGACATCAAATGTAATATAGGTTCACTATCATGAGCTTATAATGCTGGTCTATGAAACAGTTTCCTTTTTTGCTTCGTACAGCTTGCGATGGATACACTAAACTCACCCCCGCAAATGGTCACACTGGAAAATCCAATTTCCTGCACCAAAGGATAGATATTGATAGATGCAATTCCACTTGATAGATCCATAAAAACCTGGCTCACTTATAAATAAGATACTATATTCTTACAACTAGACCAATATATGCTTCAGATTGAGTACAAAACCACAGTTACAGAATTGAGAAAAAGAGGCTGAGTTACATAAGGCACATTGTAATCCAATTGCCTGCACACAAGTGGGGTTTATTACTGAAATACTTTCTCGGGGCTCATATTGAATGGCAATATAGTTCATAAGTGTTTTGTGTGCAGAATAAGGGTCATTCCTAACATTGCTTTCCAAAGGCAGGTACAGAGAGCTGGTAGGAAATGCAAGTTCCTCATACCAGCTTTGAATAGCTCACTCATACTGATCAAAACTTTCCTACGGCACCTCTTGTGTACATTAATACAAAAGACAATTAAAAATATCAGTTGAAAAGTATGTTGATCAGTTACGACTAATAGGAGACCTGTGTATTTTGGCACTTGTATTGGATCTGAGTATAAAACGTAACATAAAGTGGTTCTAAGTATTGCCTAAGCTAAACATTGTCACAAGGAGGGATGGACGGATCTGTCAATCCCAGTTTCTCCCAAGTTCTCAGTTTTCCAATCTTTTGTGTATATTTTGAGGGCGCTGCTAGATGTGGGCCTGGCTTTTGAGTTGCTCTAGCTTTTCGGTAAGATTTACAGTTGTGTTTAGTTTTCCATGCCTTGTCTTTATCATTACGTTTGTGGTTGGTCTTGTAGGCACACTGTACATAGTCTAGTCCTTTATAGCAGTTGGCTACACCTTTATAAGTTTGCTATTGTTAATATTTCCAGTTGCTAATCACAGTGAATACAGTGGTACCTCAGGTTAAATACTTAATTCCTTCCGGAGGTCCATTCTTAACCTGAAACTGTTCTTAACCTGAAGCACCACTTTAGCTAATGGGGCCTCCTGCTGCCGCTGTGCCGCCGGAGCATGATTTCTGTTCTCATCCTGAAGCAAAGTTCTTAACCCGAGGTAATATTTCTGGGTTAGTGGAATCTGTAACCTGAAGCATATGTAACCTGAAGCGTATGTAACCCGAGGTACCACTGTATTGTTATTACTTTTAATTCCCCCCTCATTGCTGCTGCTGACAATCTACCGCCTACATGACAGGGTCTGCTCTGTCACTCCAACAAATATCACACACATACCCGTGCATATTTTCATGCTATGGTCCAATCCAACATTACAAATCAGATTTTTGGGGGTGGGGTCCAATGCACAGTCCTAGCAGTAACATGTCTGTGGTGAGTGCCAAGTAGCTAGGTCAACTTCAAATATAGGAAGCTACCTAATATTGAATCCATTGGTTCATCTAGCTCAGGCATAGGCAAATTCAGCTCTCCAGATATTTTGAGACTACAATTCCCATCATCCCTGACCACTGGTCCTGTTAGCTAGGGATGATGGGAGTTGTAGTCCCAAAACATCTGGAGGGCCGAGTCTGCCTGTGTCTGATCTAGCTCATTGTTGTCTACACTGACTGGCAGCAGCTCTCAAGGATTCAGAAAGAAGTGTCTCCCCATTGTTCCTGGAGATGGCAGGGATTGAAGTTGGGACTTTCTGCATGCAGAGAAGCATTTTCATTCTCTACCACTGAGCTACAGCCTTCCCTAATTTGAATCATGCAGGACATTGGCCTTGAAAATAATAGAGAAAATGTATCTTTTTTATTTAAAGTGTCTGTTAGTTTACACTTCTATGCCTTTTAAAAGTGGCAGATTTGGTCATCAACAAATGTATTTAGTTTTAATCAATTAAATTGCCATTGATTAATTCCCTAAAATCAAACTTTAAATGGCAGAGAGCTCCACTTTATTCTAAGTAGAAATACTTGCTGCTGTGAATAACTGGACTATAAATAAATGGGGCTATTTCACAGATTTCTGTGCTGCAGACATGAAAATGTATGTTCCCTATTTAAAAAGGGAAATGGAGCAAATATCTAACATTTCAGACATAGTTTTTATGCACCATAAAGTTATTCTTCCAATTAATTTCCTTTGCAAGGGTGGGGGAGAGTTAATTGATGCTTGTTCAATCCTCCAGTGAATTCTCATTATCATACAATTGGTGACAGTAGCCCACAAAGATTATTTCTTTGACATCAAAAGCAAAACATGCGGTTGCTATAATTTTGTATTCAAATGCAGGTTTATTTGCTTCTGAGACCACAATATCACATCACATTACAATACATTGCATTATATTGCTGTTGGCATCCATCTGTCTCAGAAGACAGTGGAAGAGTGAGCCTTTGGGGTCAAAGGCAAATGGTTGGTTTGTTACAGTGTCTGCTGTGGCTGTAGAGACCAGTGCAGCAGAGGAGTAAAGGGAAATGGAAGGGGAACACCTTGAATATTTCAGCTTGTATCCTGAACTTGTGTGTTCCCTAACCCCTGAAGTATTTAGCTAAAAGTCTCCACCCAGAGCCAAGAGCTGAAGGGGTCTTAACTTTGGCTGTCATCCAGCTTGGCTCTCATCCAGCCATCAACCAAGCAATTCCAGTTGGCCCTAAACTGTGAAGAGAAGATTCCTCCAAGACAACGAATGCCAGTACTTCTAGGATGTACTTTCATCAGCAGGTCCAGCTCCTGAGGTGTCTTTGTGGTCTCAGAGACAGCACATTTTTGCAGCAGGGGCAGAGGTGTTGACACATAGAATATTAAGAAAACAAAAGAGAGCAATTTGACTTATAAGGCAATGTCAGTTGGCTGGTGCTGCACATAATTAGGCAAACACAGCTGCCCGGTGATGGCACAGTGTCACTGAAAGTCACCTCGGGGGGGGGGACCTCTGGTGCGTCCCCATCTGGGATGTCTTATGACAGATGTTGGAAGGTTGTGAGTGGCAGGGAGGTGAAGATACCCCAGCTGAGAGACTAGGAGAGGAAAGGAATCTCCCAGGTGGGAGCTGGGAAGATCTACCATTTTCTGCAGAGTGGTCAGGATTAAGAACTATCTTCAGGAGAAGATTTTGTAACACTGTTTTTGTATTTTGGATACCCTTCTGGTAATTTTCTCCCCACTTTCTCCTCCCCCCATTGCAGTTATGCACATCTGATTGTATTTATAAGATTGTTTTGATTTCTAGCTTATGTTATGACGTTAGTGACATTTGTGTTGCATGCTGTAAGCTGTTGTCTTCTGATGGGCAGTATATAGATTTAATATACATATAAATGAATCTTGCATTGTGTCACTAGAGCAAGATGAATGCATGTGAGTTGAGAGATGGGAACAGTAACCATGAATGGGCACAACACTCTCCTCCTGTGTGATCATTAGTTGCCTGAGTAGGGCTCAGGATTCCATCTATAACAATGCACAGAAGCACAGGGATTCCCCTTTTGACATATTGAATATAGCTCTCTTATAAAAGAGAACTAGAACCCACTCCATGGGTAGAACTCTGTGCTCACAGCTGGAGCCATTGGATTGCAGCCAATTCATATAACAGGTTTTCATGAGGCATCAGCTCCTTTAATTCCACTCATTAGTTCTTGATATTATTTGGTACTTATGGCAAATGAATAAATCAATCATGGTGCTGCTTCCTAACAGTGTAGCTGCACTCCTCACAAAAAGACGCATCAATAGATCAAAAATGTTTAGTGAAGTATATACATGAAACTGGTATTTAGAGTTTCAGTGCAGACAGTAATTAGTGTACCACTTGTCATTTCCAGTGCTGCTGTGAAATATTATGGCATGTTGTGACTTTATTTTATGGAATCTGTTACATACCTGTCACTTTAATTCAACTCGAAAGCCTTCTTTATGACAATTCATACACTATCATAAAGTCAGTCAGTCATATTTATTATGGAATCATTTTATATCTCGATGCTGAAACTAAATTGGAAAAGAGAAGAAGTGGAGAGAAACTTGTCCAGTTCAGGAATACTAAGCTAAACATTGAAAAAAGAAAAATGAGGAAGGAAATGGTTTCCTTCCTACATCTCTTTCCTATGGCAAATGTGGTCTCTTCTGCCTCTTTGGGGCTTTACTAAACAGGAACAGTGGAATAGGGTGCAGGAAGTTGACTTAGACCAAGTCAGATCATTGACCCCTTATTGTTTGCCCTGACTAGCAGTAAGTAACTACCTGGAGATGTTAGGGATTGAACCTGGGACCTTCTGAATGCAAGATCAGATGCTGTACTGCAGCCCTTCCCCAAGAAGAAGTGGATGTGACAAAATATAGTAGATAAATGTTTTAGAAACGAGACACAATTAATGGGTGGGAAAGATTTACAATGCTATTCTAAGCAGAAGGAAGTGTCTGTGGATCTTCATTCATGGCAACCAGCTATGCGAAGAGAAAGGAACATGAAATATGTGGGCAGGTGATGTAGAAAATGACATAATAAACCAAAAGTGGGGAATGTTGGCCCTGCAGATGTAGCTGGACAATAACTCCCATCATCCCCAGCCAGTCTGCCGATGGTCAGGGTTTATGGGAGCTGTATTCCAGCAATGTCAGGGGGAGGAACAGATTATAAAAATAGAAAAGTTCAGTCCTGAAGAGAAAAGATGCAAAGAATAAACAGGTAGAAGGGCAAACAGCGACAGAGCATAGATGACAACTGGGGAGAAAGCAAGCAAATAGGAATATGAGAGGAGCAGCAAGCAAAACTGAGAAGCAAAATTATCTAGAATAAGACTGGGGAGCTTTTTCCAACTCAAGGGCCATGTTCCCTTCAGGAAGTTGCATGTCAGTGGTAGGTGGGACCAGAGAGAAAAGTAGACATAGCAATACATTTGAATTTGTTACTTACTTCACATTCATATATCCCTCTTCAGTTTCCAACCAGGCAAGGGAAAAGGCTTTATCACAATTCAAGGACACATTCCAGCCAGGCAAAAACTCTTTAAGAGGGTGCACCCTTTAGGAGGGTGCAGAACAAGGCTGGCAATGGGCATGGCTTGGGAGTGGGCCTGGGAAGAGCCTGATAGAAAGGCCTGGTGGGTTGCATTTGGATCCCAGGCCTGAAATCCCCCACCTCTGAGCTAGGAGAAGTTAAAATTTGGCTGTTGCCTAAGCAGTGTCACAGCTGACCTGAAAGCAGCAGCAGTGGTTGTCCATTGGGACAGGAGGCAGGGAGACCAAGAGAAAGTGCAGCCAGAGCCAATGATAGGCAGAACTAACAAATTCTAGTTTTATACTAATCCTCCTTTCTGCTAAAATCCATGACTGCAATACCTGAGAATAAAAAAAAAGGAAGCAGACAAAGCAGTGCCACCTCCTGGGCTGGTGGAGGGCACTCTTAGGTTCCTGGGGCATTGCCACATTTGCCCAAATGGTACAGCCTCCAGTGCCTGGAAACATTTATAATCAAAGTTAGGAGGAACCAATGAGATTGGTGGGGATGAGCCATGCTGGTTCTGTGGAAAGATGGCTCAGTCCCTTATTTCCTGCACTCTGACAAGGGACATCAACATACAGCTAGAAGGCTCATTCATGTTTCGGTTGATTAGGGTAGAGCACCCCTTTGCATTACTCAGAGCTGAAAGAAAAAGAATGCAGAAATGAGAGTACAGGCTGTTCTCCTAAGTTCATTATTGAGTCCTCATGTACGAATTTCAACCCAGCTACAACTGTACAAGAAATCTGGTTCCTTGTGGCTTCACTGATTTGCTACTTTTATTCTCAACTTTGCAAGAAATTGGCAAAAAGGTATCGTGTGTTGGTGTTAATGCTTCACAGGCCTGCCAAGTCATGAACCCTTCAACCTACCAAAGGCATGCTGAGGGAATGCTACTATCTTTGTTCCTGCCTCCCCACCATGCCCTGTAAAAGAATCCCAATGAGATCCCGAAGGAAGCATGTTCTCTTCCTGCAACACACTTATCACAATAATTTCTGAGGCTCCTTGTGGTTTCTCTGATTTGCTACCTCCATTCACAGCTTCCTTGCTTCCTTGACCAACTCCCTGACCAGCTGTCTATCCTTATTTCCCCCACTTCAGAGCAGCTGTTTCCCACACTTCAGCAAAATTTGCACAGTGTGTAGGTTTTTGGAAACTATGAAGAGATATAGATGCTCAGGAGCTGCTTTCAAGCCAAATCATTCATTGTGTGAGGTGCTGGGGGAGGATATCAGTGTGCTAATATCTGTCTCAGTGGCCCTGTAGCCAGAGTGGGGCAAATGGGTGCTGTCAGGAGCTAGAGTCAGGAATAAAAGAATAAACCACCTCAAGCCGGTAAAATTAACAATTTATTCAAAGAAACAAAACAGCTCAGACCTAGTGGTCCAAGCAATCCTTCCCAGCAGGTCTTGCCCCAGTGAAACAGTTGCAAGGACTGTAGGTCCTCACCTTCCTATTACTCTCTTAGACTCCTCCCCTGGTTCCTTCCCCAGCAGCCTAAGGCTCAGTCATCTTGTCTCTCATTGATCTGCCCTTTTCATCTGTATGTTTCTCATTGATCTGCCCTTTTGATCTCTGTGTTCTGGGAGACAGTGAGCTGGCTGCAGCAGGAGGCAGGGATTCTTCAGCAGCCTGCCTTATCTCTGTCTCCTGGCCTGACACCTCTCCTGCCTCTCAATCTGGACTGTCATCAGCCACAGCCTCTTCCTACTCAATAAACCCTGTTGCCTCTTCAGCTTCTGACACCTCCTCTTCCCAGTCTGTGCAATACCTCAAGGACTGCCTCTCTCTGGATCCTGTGATCATCCTATGAAGCCCTTCTTTGTGTACCCTTTCCACCAGAGGTCCAGAGGGTGGCAACTTGAGAACAGGCCTTTTCTGCAGTGGCTCCCTGCATGTGGAATGTTCTCAGGGAGGCTTAGCTGGCACCTTAGTTTTACACCTTTTGTCCTTATTTTTTATTATGTGTTTTGTGTTTTTATATTATAATTTTATGTTGTGAACCTTCCCAAGGTCTACGGGCATAGGGTGGTATACAAATTTAATTAACGAAGATAATTAAATAAAGATAGATGATAGATAGATAGATAGATGATAGATAGATATAGATTAGATAGATAGATGATAGATGATAGATAGATAGATGATAGATGATAGATAGATAGATAGATAGATAGATAGATGTTAGATAGATGATAGATAGATAGATAGATGATAGATAGATAGATAGATAGATAGATAGATAGATAGATAGATGATAGACAGACAGACGGACAGATAGATGGACAGATAGATACAAGCTTCAGAGGTGACAGAGGAAAAATGGATTTCTCCTAGGGTTGTGGATGCAACTGACATAGCCTCTAATTCTAACCCTAGAGCTGACCATTACTGACTATTAATTATTCTACTGTTCTCCAGTGCAGTAAAACATCTACGTCATGCAGCAGTTCCTGAAGGATTCTAGACCCCCGATGAAATAAGATGGAAGTAAAACAGATTTCCCCCCAGAAGAGGCTCTGTTGTATTTTATGCCACTTGAAAGAAATGTGTGCTGTAGATTAATTTCACGAGTCTTAACAACATACGCTGGATTTGAATTACCTGATATCATGCTGCAATTGGAGCCTCTGGACCACCTTAGAGCTGCTACAAGATGGTTATTTCCTCCATAAATGTATAGTAGACATAATCAACATATCTTCCATGAGTGTGTTTGTGTTGCAATTCATTTTTATTAACATGGGAGGGGATAGTAGTAGAGTCTATGAACATGAAATATTGTTTAATCCTTGTAAATGAGATGCTGCTGGGGTTATGACTTGAATAAAAACCCTGTTTTATGAAACTGTAATTGAGGGGGGGAATTCTACTTATAATTGCCACAAGTTATACCAAGCTAGTTATTTTATAGAAGCGAATTCATGACAATATGTGAAATTCAGCACTCTTAGTTTTCTGACCTTCAGTCCATCAAAGTCACCTGATAAAGATTTGGCTAATTAGTTGAATTATTTCAAAAACTTCTGCTGTCTCCGGCACATTGGTGGAGGAAGAGGAGTGCAGGGGGAGCGCACCACCCCCAGCAGCACGATCCCGGTGGGGTGCCATCGCAGCTGCCCCCACCCACACTGGACGCCATGCTCCCATAGGCGGCTTTGTTCTTAGATCCGAGAAGAGGGCGGGTGTCAGCATAGGCATAACATTACAGGGATGGTCTGGAAAGCTGAAAATGCCTTCCTTTTAACCCATGCAACCCCTTCTCAGCAAACTGAGTTCCACCTAAACCTCCAACATTCTACTCAGACATTTGGTACTTGGCAGGGAGGGGGAGATAGAAAGGGGGAAAGTTGCCTTTGAAGCACAGAAGCCCTCACACAATGCCATTTCTGAGGGAAGTGATGCAAGGCAGACACCTCCCAAACCATGCCTATCAGTCAAAACAAACAAACAAAAATTCCTTCCAGTAGCACCTTAAAGACCAACTAAGTTAGTTCTTGGTATGAGCTTTCGTGTGCATGCACACTTCTTCAGATACACTTCTTCTGAAGAAGTGTGCATGCACACGAAAGCTCATACCAAGAACTAACTTAGTTGGTCTTTAAGGTGCTACTGGAAGGAATTTTTTGTTTGTTTGTTTTGACTATGGCAGACCAACACGGCTACCTATCTGTAACATGCCTATCAGTGTACATCCTCTCCACACAGAAAGCAGGATAATGCCCCACAATTGAAAATAACGAGCTTTCAAGACTTTATGTTCCCAAGGAGGAAAGATGTCAAATGTTGGCAGTGACTCCAAACTGCCAAGCTGATTTTAAAAGCCACTATGGCTGGGGAAGAAATTTGTTACAATTCATTTTAAAACGTGGACATACTGATCTGCACTCTCTCAAATGATAGTAGAACCAAAAGACAGCCATCCCTAGAATTTGCCCTTCTCTGAATTTTCCTATGCAGTTTTCCAGTCAAGCAAACAGTGTAATGTATACAAAAATACACGTATTTGTGAAAATACCATATAGAAATGCATTATATTAGGGAAAACTGATCTGCCAAAATATGCATAGTAGACAAAATTGCATACGAAGTTTCATATATTAGGAGAAAAGGGCATTATCATGCTGACTTTTTCCATGGCAACTTTTTTTGAAAAATGCAAACTGATGTAGAAATGTGAGGAAATGAATTTAAGAATGAGAAAATGTGAAACTACATGGACCTGAAATCCAGAGATTTGCCCATCCCTAAATGGCACCCCATTTGTATGAATAAAAGAGATGATGTTGGGTTTTTAGTAGTAAAGGTGCAATGTGAGTTATGTGTAATAATAATACTATTTCTGTACTAAGGCATCTTGTTCTCAAAGCTAACCTCACTGAAATGAAAAAAAGATGAAAGAAGCGATAAACATTCAGCAAAAGCAGAGATAAACTTCTTAAAATTAAGATCCATCAATCGAGAGGCCGCTAGGCAGACTTCTCAGCACAAAGGATTCCTTAAGATCTATGAAAATTGAGCTCTGGAGTTAGGAGGAAAACCATAAGTCTAATGACACACCTTCCAATGCAAAAACTTTTAATTCGGTTTTGCTAGTTTCAACTTTAGATTTGACAGGTGCATTGAATTAAGAAAGAAATAAGCAGCCATGTATTGTAAGGGGAATGTGAAATTAGAGCCATTTTGCATAGATCTTACCTCTAGCTTTCAATAATCTCCAGTTTTATTGTGGAACTGTTGATGCATTGTTGGGAGATGATGATGGATTAATATGCAACAGCTGCTGCAACTTCATAATAGGTTCCTAAGTACATAGGTTGGATTGGATTATTTCTTTTTAATTGTACCATTCACACTGTAACTGCTAATACCTCCTCCGTTCAAGATCAGTAAGATATTGAATTGCCTTTCTTAATAGGCATGATGTGGGCCATGATAATTTGGATACACCTGCTGTCGAAAAACAGATTCTGAGGGAGCAATTGGTACAAGAATTCCTCATTACTGAAGTGGAGATGTTAGTCCAGAGTTTTTGTAATTTAAAGTACTGCATATTGCCAATCAAAATGTTCTTCAATGATATTGCTGTATTATTATCCACTGCCTCATCTCACCTTTTATTGTATAATATCCTCCCATCCTCCTTTTGTCTTTGTTGTTTTGTGTAACTAGCACTGATCATTAACAGCATACCTGATCAGGCTGCCTGAAGTAGGCTCTGGAATATTGTTGGAGGACCCTAAAATGATAGTCCTGGGTGACTTCAATATCCATGCAGAGGCTGCTGTTGGACCAGCTCAAGATTTCATTACCTCCATCACAACTGTGGGTCTCTCTCAGATAGTCATTGGTCCAACAAAGCGTATTCTTCTTCATGGAGAGCATGTGTTGTGGTTGGGTCTAACAGGACACCCCCTCTTGGTTACTGGGTGGGACTGTTTGGATGTCCATGACTGTGATTGGGCCAATTTGGGTTGTTGGGGAGATTTTGATGTTACCATTTAGAGGGATGGCCCGAAGGTTATATATTCTTGGCACGCAGTTTTTTCAGTCTCTTTTGCTGCATGCATCGATCACCCGCCCACCCTCACTTATTTAGGGCTGTTGCATTGACCTTGCTATGCCTGTCATGGGGTCGTCTGCCGTTGGGGCAGGGGCCTGGTAGGAATTTTGTCCATTTGGCAGATTGGCTGGTGCCATTTGGTTGTTGCCTACTGTGTAGCAGATCGTCACAACTTGTAAGGTTGCGGTTAGGCATTGGTTAAAATTTGGTTGGTGGAGGGGTAAGGGTTGGTTGTGCCTGCCCCTCCAATGCTGCTGCTGCAAGGGAATTCCATTAAAGGAATCCAGGGTTTGCCATACTTTTGTCCCTGGCAAAGGGCTAGGGCCGTGAAAGCCCCTGGGCGGATGAGGGGAGAAGTGATGGTCTGCTGCCCAGCCCCATTCTCTCCCCAATATTGTTTTCCCTTTCTGGTTTTTGATTGAATCCAAAAGTCAGTTCTGTCCTGGGGTGGGGACTGATAGCTGTAACCAGTGCCTAAGCAATCACTCACATTATGTATTTTAATAAAGTTGTGGCCAAAAGTATGCCTAAAACCTTAAACAAAAAATTCTGTGTGAATTGTGATTTATTTAGGGGGTGGCTTGGGGACCTCGACATGCAAATGATATGAGGGATGCACTGGAAATAGGGGGATTGCAAAAGTTGCTACCAGTCAGTGTTCACCATACATGTATGGTCTTGCTTAGGTTAAGACAGTTTCCTGTGCCCCTTTGTACTTCAGAGAGTAAGGGCAAGATAAAATGTAATCAATCAATCAATCAATCAATCAATCAATCAATAAGTCGTGTATGGAGCATTTGTGAAAAGGGTTTTTGGAATGCTGATATTTATTTACATTTGACTTATGCTTCCGATATTCTTCTCTCATCTTGGAGAGGTTTCCCACCTCTTCTTTTCAGTCACAGCCTGCTGTAATAATTAGACATTGTGGTTGTATGAACAATGTCTACACATCACTGCATGTGTAGCCACTACATTTTCAGTAACCCCCAGTATTCAAAGAGTTCACATCTATTTTTCACCAGCAGATTCTCCTGCATTGCCTATTTGATGATTCATTCACCTGTGAATTATGGGGGAGGTGATGACTATTAAATAACCAACTGATTCAGTAACAGCCCAAAGCTGATGTAGGCACAGAAAGATACATTGCATCACTCTAAATGAATAGTTCCAAAAGAATGATATTGCATTTTCAATAGGTGGCTGTGAGAGGATGAGCTAATCTCTCAAGAAGTAAAGTAGAAGGAGAAAAATATTCTGTTCAGCTAAATATTCAGTCATCTCCACCCCCACCCCACAGACACACCAGAATGAAGGTATGATACAAGTTAAGTGATAGGTCCTTCTCCCCACCCCACCTAAAAACCACGTGTAATAGACAGGCTATATTGACTTGTCCATAGTCACACAGTGAACTTAATAGCTAAGTGGGGATTTGAACTCTGGTCTCCCAAGTCCTAGTCCAACATGTTAATCACTACATTACACCACACTGGATGCAGGGTGTTCATTAACTGTTCACCATTAAGGTGAGATACAGTGGCAGGGGGCTTACAGCTCTACTCCACCTCTGTTAGCCAATGTTCAGTGGGATAGTGCATTCTCAAGAGACAGTTTCCCCTACCCAAAGCAACAGCAGCCACACTCTTATGCAAAGAACTTGGATGGCCAATGTTAACTGCAAGAGCTGATTGCGCCAGATTTAATTGCCTGAAAAGACTGTCCTCCATGCCTTGTGAGTGCTTGCCAGCCCTGTGCTATGAGGAATTGGAGAACAGCCAATGATGGAAATCTAACACCCAACATTATTTTAACTCCTGTTATTTCCATAATCTAGAGGAGATTATATCTACAGACAAATGCCAATTAAGGGATTGGTGCCCCTGGGCAGAATCTCTATCCAATTTGCAAACGATCAAATCCTCTAAATGCTCTCCTTGGTTCCCCCTTCTAAAAACGGTCCATTTCAGAGCCAGTTACCTGTTGAATCTCCAGCCTGCCTCACTTAGATTCACTTTTACTGAGCTGCATTTTCAAGCTATGCCCTCTGCCATCCTAGACGGACTTCATAACAGGGTACCGTATGAAGACAGACTCTGCTTATGTGGGTAACTACAGGTGGAAGACATCTTGCACTAATTACTATATTGCTCACTATACACTGGATGCAGGAGGTGATTTCTCACCTTACTGTCCATACGGGAAAGATGTCTCTCTCTGTCAGAGAAGGTCCTATGGCTTCTTAGCAATGTAAATACTTCAGTGACTTATAAAGTCACCCTTTTTGCTTTGGTGGCCAAAAAGATCAGAAAGAAGACCCTGGATAATATAGCAGTGAACTGCAAGGGAGATGCAGAGACCATTATTTGTTGCATGGCACCCCTCGTATTTATTTTTGATTCAGATTTGTCATGGCCAAGGTACTACAGACTAAATGGGATGTGGAGGGGCAAATTTGTCCCCCCATCTGAGACCTGGAAGAGCAATGTTTCCAAACCAAAATTTGGGGAGATACCGTTTGATGCATGTGCATGCTCTATCCTCTCTTGCTGTTACGGATATTTAGGTGAAGAATGTGACTTAGGGTGGCTAAGTGAGGCTGAACTAACAACTCAGAGCAACTGACTTTAAAGGTGAATGACAGTAGGATGCTGTATCATTCTAAAGTCATGAACCTATCTGAAGAAGGAATTGATGAAAAGGCAACTTGGAAATTTGCTGGTAAGAGGACTGAAGTTAACGCCATGAATAGAGGACAGAATTGTGCAAGTTTCATGAACAAAAACACAATGTTTGTTAAGTGTGGGGCCTTGCAATGACAAGTCCTGAGCTTTCTCCTGGAGGAACAATGGACTCACCAGAACATATCAGTGAATGATAGAGGGCATTGGGGCACATTGAGCCTAAACAAAAACCTTATACTGAAGGAAAGCAGTGAGTCGTTTCATACAAAATTATAAAATTTTCAGCTATGGATAAAAGTGTCCCAGATAAAGCAAGAGCTTTCTGAACAGTCAGCATGGAACAATGGATAAAAGGAACAGGCAACATTGTCTCCCCATTTCAATGCAGAGTGTCTCCCCATTGCTTATCATTGTTCCAGTCAAAGGACTGGTGAGCTTACTACTGGGAGTGGTGCCAGTTTGTGCTACAAAGACGCATGTGATTCCTTCTCCACTGAATGCATTTGGCTTATTAGCTTAACATCTTGTACAGGAAGTTGTCTCTTCTTTTTCTTCACAATAACTGTTTACAAATCTGTACCATAAGCCTTAGGCTGCAGTTTGCTTACCCGGGAATCAGCCGTGATGAAATCAATAAGAGTTTGCTACTGATTAGATCAGTATTTCCCAAATTTTTGGACTACAATTCTCGTCATCCCTGACCACTGGTCTTGCTGGCTAGTGATAATGGGAGTTGTAGTCCAAAAACAGCTGGAGACCCAAGTTTGGGAAACACTGGATTAGACACACAAAGGAGACTGTAGTTTTAGAGTTTTAGTTCTTCTTTTTCTTTTCTTCTTCTTTCTTACTTTGTTAATAAATTTGCTCTGTTCACTTTAATAGTTATTTTATGTTGTTATTACGTTTTAAGCTAACTGCTTTTTGTGAATGTGTCCAGATTGCTTTGATTCACCTCTAATAGGAGCCATAGTTAATTGTTTTTCCCTTGCTTTATTACTATATAGGAATATGTGTGAATCTAATTATATTTTTTTGCACTTAATAAATAATGCTTTCCTTGAGCCTTGAGGTAGCACTGCCATTTGAGTCCATTTTTTTCAATTATCACAGCAACCTCCATTCATCAGTATTGAAAATGCAACAAAACAATTTGTCCTCCAGTCATATTACAAGCATGGTTTTCCCCCTAGTCTTTTAGCCTCTTCTAATTAATATGAATACATAAACAGCTGTTACAACAATCTCAAGAATATAACCTATAGCTGACTTTTCCCCTTTTTATAATTCTCTAAATCTATAATGAAAATGATTTGCATTAAACTTTATGATGAGTTTGTTCTCTTTTAACTAATTAAATTGTTGGATTGAAATGTTAAATGCACATCTTCCTGATCTCCTCCATTTCCCATTTTTCCTCCCAGATAAGATACTTATTAAAGTCTTGTTTCCCAACCTTTATATATAATGCTGCATGCCATTCCAATCTCTGAGTGATGCAAGATTCTAGAGGTTTCAGGCCAGGGGCCAGCAAACTTTTTCAGCAGGGGGCTGGTCCACTGTCCCTCAGACCTTGTGGGGGGCTGGACTATATTTTGGAAGAAAAAAATAATGAATGAATTCCTCTGCCCCACAAATAACCCAGAGATGCATTTTAAATAAAAGGACACATTCTACACATGTAAAAACACGCTGATTCCTGGACCATCCATGGGCTGTATTTAGAAGGTGATCAGGCCGGATTCGGGCCCTGGGCCTTAGTTTGCCTACCCATGTTTTAGGCAGATGCCCAGGGTTAGTGTTTTCTTTTGGAATGAGGCACAGAATGGCATTGTGGTGTCTTTATGATATATGGTTTATTTACACATATGTACAACCTGATCCTATGATGGAGGGATTCACAGCATTAACAGCCTAAGAGGGCTATGTTTTTTTATATTTTGCAGCCTTGAATTCAAGCAGAAATCAAACATATCTCCCACCCCACCCTCAGCCTTCCTACCCTGCTCCTTTTCCTTCTAGCTCACATCACTTCACTCTCCAATCTCAACTTTGGCTTTGGCTTTCTAACTATCTGCAAGTTGAGGGAGGACCCACTCACCATCTCACATGGAGCCGCTTTCCTTTGTTCCCCCTAATGGCCCATCTACCAGGTGACCACCTTATCAGGAAGTGGCTTATATTTGAAAGCTTACTGGATCCAAGGGTTAAAAGGGTCTCAGCACACAGCCTACCCCCAAAACACACACACACACACACACACATAGAAACACAATGTTCATTCTCAAAGATCTTCCTACAAGCTAAATAATAGGGAAATCTATCACCCACTGTAATTAGGTAATATTCCATATAAGTAATTCATTGTTATATAGGGGATTCTAAAGATGGGTATTAAAATATGTTGGAAAAGTTATTTGGGGTTAAAGCCTTGACAGTGTGCTTCAGAAGGAAAAGGTAGCCTCTGACCATGACTCAAATTAGGGAGACAAAGAGAATAAATTTGGCCCATACAGCTGTTTTGGGATGTCCGCACACCTGTGTAATGCATTTGCTATTGCAATGGAAAGAGCTTTTTTGTGGGACATGGAAAATTCAAACATGAATTCTCAAGTCTATACTTCATTAGGTGGTCAGCTTGTGTGTGGCTTGACCATTTCAGACTATGGTGGGTCCTCACATGTTGGGTCCATTTACTCCTCTTCCTCCTCTTCCTACTTTATTATTTATATGCCACCCATCTGATTGGGTTGCCCCAGCCACTCTGGGCAGTTTCCAACATCAAACACAGGAAAAAAAATCAAACATTAAAAACTTCCATATACAAGGCTGCCTATTCATCTGTATATATTTTGCTTATTATTTTGCACATGGGAGGATTGCTCAAGAGTATTATTTATTTACTTGCAAACCAAGCAGTTCCTCCAAACCTCACAATGGTATAATAAATGACCTCATGTTGCTTCATTAAATTATCATGCTATTTTCACCATTATCCTCTGTGGACTGGATGGTTAGGAATATGTTTTTTGTGAAAAATATTTATTTAGATATGATTCTACTTCAATACATGTCCCAGCACACATTTGGAAATGTTCATTTTTAGAATAATTATTATGAGTATTCTTTAAATTTATTGGTGTCTTTTTTTCAAGGTAATTCAAAGAATCTTTCATTTGTTAGATGACGTTTGATACTATGATCTAGTCTGATTATCTTCTCGGGTACCATATGTTATAAATAATGTGGTACCAGCCAACTTCTCCAGTAGCATCTCAGTGTTAAAATGAAATTGCAGAGCATACATTGAGTGTCCATTGTCATTAGAAGCAATATATATGTTTTAATTTAACAATATTATTTATATTAATTTAAACAGATACTTTACGTCAGGCATAGGCAAACTCAGCCCTCCAGATGTTTTGGAACTACAACTCCCATCATCTCTAGCTAACAGGACCAGTGGTCAGGGATGATGGCAGTTGTAGTCCCAAAACATCTGGAGGGCCGAGTTTGCCTATGCCTGCTTTACGTGTTATAGCTCTGAAGTCCACATCTGCAACCAACATTTAAAGCACTGTTATACTACATTTACAGACAGGTTTTTTGGGGAAAGGGATTGACTACCAGGAGCGGCCCAAGGCGTTTTTGCACCTGAGGCAAAACACACTGCCCCCGCCCCCATGAAGTGGGAGGAGGGCAAACTAAATAAAAGATTCTCATTGGGAAAGCAATGTGGAGTCCCCCCTGCTTTGTACCAGCTTGTTCCTTCATTTCCAGACCCCCCTTCCTTCCCCTTTGGTGGGACTGGGCTTTCCATCTGAAGTGCCCCCTGCTCCTGAAGTGAGAAGCTGGTGTAAAGTCCTGCAACACCACTGGGCAGCAAGGCTAAGTCTCCACCTCCCACCCATTGGGAAAACTGAGTGATGGAACACCTCCCCTCTTGCTGACTCAGCAGGTGGGCTTCACAGCTTTGCCACCAGTCCCTCTCTGCCCCTAAAGGCCAGGGAGACCTGTAGCAGATGGCCAAATGTGTCATCCCCCTGGCTGCCCCTTGCCTCACCTCTGGCAAGAAATGCACTAGGAGGAAATCATTGCCACATGGCTGCAGTGAGTGGATTGTTATGGACCCTGGGGTTCCAGTACCCTTGCAGAGCTGCTCTATGGCAGATGATCAGTGCCGGATTGATGTATAAGCTAAACAAGCTATAGCTTAGCGCCCCACTCTCTTGGAGGTCCCCCCAAAAAATTAAAGAAAAAACTGGATGTACATTTCCAAAATATAAGATAAAAAACTAATAAAATAAAACCTACATACAGCAACAGTGTTTTGTGTTGTGTAGGCTCCTATGATGTAAGTAATGGGGCCTGCCTGCTAGCCTACTCCTTAAAATATCACTGGTTTGCTCATTTCTGTATATAGGGTGCCTACATTATGCATGGACTGGTTGCATGGCAACATGTAGCATGCATCTGTAGACTGCAGTGCAGCACAGTTGAATGTAGGTCAAGCTGTTGTACCTGTAGGTCAAGCTGTTGTACCTAGGAGTATGAGTCTTATGCCTGCGGATTGATTTCATGTAATACATAATTTATTTATTTTGATCCCATATGGCTTTAGATACCTATTAGGTCCATAAATTACCATATATAGCATATATTCAACACAAAAAATAGCAACAAAGGACAGCTGGACATATAAAGGGCCCCATTACCTTCAGTAGCTTAGGGCCTCATCAAACCTAAATTCGGCTCTGCAGATGATGGTAGCCTCACACACCCACTGATGCCAATTATATTAAACTAGGTTTAATCTTGCTATCTTTAACAATAGCAAACACAGTAAATAAAGGAGGTTGAACAAACTGAAAGATATTGTCCTCTTTCGATGCTCCCCCTGATGGAAACATGCAGATGGGAACAGATATACCCCCTGCTTTAAGTCATTTACGTACTATCTTCTCTTGCACATTATTTACTACAAAGCTCGATGACTAAGCTCTTCAGTGACAAAACATTGTACTACCGGAATAACATCTAAGTACTGAACCAGTAGTATATCACAAGTGGACCCTTTACTACCTGTGTTTACAAAATCTGTTTTGGAAAGAGAAGAAATGAGCTCTGAACCACTGACGGTATTACAAGTAAACTCTTTATTTACTGTGTTTGCTATAAAATAAAACCTATTTGGGAAAGAAACTGATTTTGCCATTTTTATGGATGTTTATTGTTTGTTTACATATGGTTGCCTTGGTGATATTATCTTGTGTCGATTTCAGTAGTCATTGTATCATCGCCCTGTTCATTGTTTTATAATTATATTAAACTAGCAGCCTCATACCTTGCTTGACATTTCCAAGAACCAAAAAAAATCAGTACTGTTTTGAAAGGTTCAGTCTGTCAGCTTGATTGGCATCCAGATGTATCCAAACATGATGAAAACCTGCTCTTTGATCTCAAGGAACCATCAATCAAAATTAGGTTATAGTTTCTTAAAATATTTCCAAATATTTACACAGCAAACAACTTTCCAAGATAAATAGTAGATGTATCATGTGACCATTGTTACGAATTTTTGCTTCATTGCCTCACTGGTCATCACTGCTTCTTTGTGCATTGGCCTTTATTGGCATAAGTTTAAACAATAAAATCATAAAATCATACAAAGTCATCCAAATACATTAATAATCCAAACACATACAATATATAAAAGACTAGATAGCCACCACTGAATAAATCAGGCAACTTTAGATTTAACTTTAAAGATCTCGGCTAAATACCCCAAAACAAACTTGGTAGTTTTGGGAGGATCATACCTCAACAAATACTGGATTACAGACTCTTCGTAAATCAATATTTTAAGGTGTAAGGGAGTCACTAAGAGATCTCTGCGAAGGGAAGGATGTTGAGAAGAGGGCAATACAAAATTATGGTTTCTCTTCAGATCCTATAAATCTTTTTTGTGCATTATTTTGAAAGCCAAACATAAAGAGACTAGTTTTCTATGTCTTTCAAGTATATACATTATTTTATTACCTATTTTAAATGATCATGGCAATAAAGACTTAATGAAAAGCCACTTTTAGGCGGGTTTTATTAGGGTTTGTGTAGTCTTAGACGTCCTTAATACATCAAAAACAATTCTTTCAAAACACAAATTGAGTTGTTAACACAATATAGCATGCCACAGAGCACCTCAAAGTGGGATTGCATGACTCATTACACAGGTCCTGATTAACCACTATGCTACATAAACTGTAGTGTACAGCCCCAGGTGAAATTGCACTCTCAGCTTTTAGGCAAATTACTGGAATTCCAATTAAAATATTTGCAACTGTGTTGTAAAAATAAATAAATCATAATTCCTCAGTGAGGAACACAGCAGACGAGTAAGACTGCACTCCTACCCTCTCCAGTGATGTTGGCTGGGGAGGAGATTTAAACCTTTGAATTCTATGTGGCTGGAATGTCGCCTACTGTACAAAGGTAAGAGTCATGACCATTGTCCACCCACTTTAACCTCTGGCCCCGACCACTACTGGTATGTGGCCCCCAAAAGGATGTTTATAAGGGAATGTGGCTTGCAGGCTGTAAAACCTCCCTCATTCCTGCTGTAAAGACATTGGCAGATTTATTCAAGAACATTAACAGAAGGCACAAAAGAAAAATTAAAACTAAGTAGACTCCTGAAGTTAATGGACTTAAGTTAATTGTGTCTGCTAATTTTAATAGATCTACCCTAATTTGAAGAAGTCTACTGCTCTGAATTGATAAATTCCTTGTGATTATGCTCCATCTCATTTGAAAAAGTGTTCCTCCCCCACAGGTAGGTGTGTGTGTGTGTGTGTGTGTAAGAGAGAGAGAGAGAGAGAGAGAGAGAGAGAGAGAGAGAGAGAGAGAGAGAGAAGAGCGCTAATTTTGCTGGAGCTGTTAAATAATAAAAAAACGTGAAAGGGATATGCTAAGATCACTATCAGAATAAACCTTCAATTTAAACTACTTGGGTTTGTAAATGCCTTAGTACCTCTATATTAAAAAGATGAGATGATATAGAGTTGTGAAAGCATATAAATGAGATGATGAATGAATTAAATTCATTATCTCAAAGGGGAAAAAGTCTTATATTGCAAATCCTTGATGTAAAAGCAGAGTAGATAAGTACATTCTCTCTTGCTACCCCACACCTCTGGAACGAACTCCCAAAATACATATGTGAGGCTACATTTCTTTTCCTTACAATCTTTCACCAAAATCTAAAATCTGCATGAAGCCTAGCCTCTTGGTTCTCATTCACAGCTGTAATGAAACCCAAGTATTTATGGCTACATTTACACATGTTCATAATATATAAGGGAGGGGGGAACCCCCATCCTGGGGGCCAAATGTGGCCCTCCACACCTCTCTGTGTAGCCCTTGGAACCACAACCCAAGTGATACCCTTCACTGGCCCTGCTTGAACCTTCCTTGAGTATTTTTCCTGAGTGGAAAGTGTCATTGAACTCTTGCTTGCCTGGATGGAGGATAGAGGGTGGGATAGGGGGTGTATGTAGAAACTATCTTTGTATATTAAGTTAAAATTCACACTCATTGTTTTACCCACTTTTCTGGCTTGGCTCACCACTGCCATTTGGGCCACAGAAGGTGACCTGGAAGGGGGCACAGCCCCACCCCTGTTAAGTTTTTCTGTACTTCTCTTCACTGTCTTGCAATGGGCCCATTTTCCTCAAAGAATACTAAATATAGAACCAATAAATCATGCCCTTGATTTGGTAACAGGCCACCCCCAAGTGCTGGCAAGTGCTGACAAGGTTCCAGAGAGTTCCAAGCAGTTACCCAGAGTTGTGTTTCCTTTTGGACAATTAGGCACAGTGGAGACGGTAGGGTCTTCAATATACATTGTTTTATTTACACATATATACAACTGAGTCTACTGTGGAGAGTGTTCAGGGCATTCACATCTCAAGAGGGGCTTGCTTCCTGCAGGAGCACAGCATTAGATTTGAAGGCAGCCAAACAGCCATCTCTCCAACAGCCTGCTCCAGCCTGCCCACATGCCTTCAGCCCCCCTGCTTCTTCTTCCTAGAGATGCTTGCCAAACATGACTCCCCCTTTTGTTTACATCATCACCCACTGTAACCCAGGCATCTGCCTCCACTGTGCCTGGCAAAGTCTCCTGCCTTGTGGATGGCTTCTACTGATGAGTTAATGAGTGGCCATTCCAACCTTTGTTTCTTAATGGCTTATACCCAGACAGCTATGTCAATTTGGGCTGGCTTGTTTTCCTAAACTTAATCTAATTCTTTGTTGTTGTTTAGTCATTTAGTCATGTCCGACTCTTCATGGCCCCATGGACCAGAGCATGCCAGGCACTCCTGTCTTCCACTGCCTCCCGCAGTTTGGTCAAACTCATATTGGTAGCTTCGAGAACACTGTCCAACCATCTCGTCCTCTGTTGTCCCCTTCTCCTTGTGCCCGCCATCTTTTCCAACATCAGGGTCTTTCCCAGGGAGTCTTCTCTTCTCATGAGGTGGCCAAAATATTGGAGCCTCAGCTTTAGGATCTGTCCTTCCAGTGAGCACTCAGGGCTGATTTCCTTCTGAATGGATAGAAATCTAATTCTAGTTTTTACTAATTCCAGAAATTGTGGGTACCCCTGCACCCATAACTCTGGGACCCAGACACATAACAATATTGTTAAGGAAGAAACACCATTGCTTTCCTCTCTCTCTCTCTCTCTCTCTCTCTCTCTCTCTCTCTCACACACACACACACACACACACACAAACCCCTTCTAGTGGGCATTGTTTGCAAGAACACTTCTCTATCAAGATGAACATTTTCTTTCATGTCCACTAAAGTCTCTTACTGCTCCTTTTTTCATATTAACATCAGGAAAGGCTGGAACAATGGGGTAGTGCTGTGTTGTGACCATCCCAACAGCTGTGTTGTTGCCACTTGCCTGGATGTTGCAGGGACATTGAAAGATAACAGTGGGGTCAGGATTTCATGGCTGCATGGAGGACAAATTGATGGGGAAGAGATGAGGGAGCCAACTACAGTTTATCTATCATGGTAAGAAAAACCTGGAACGCTGGTGGTGCTGTGGTCTAAACCACAGAGCCTAGGGCTTGCCGATTAGAAGGTCGGCGGTTCGAATCCCGTGACGGGATGAGCTCCCGTTGCTCAGTCCCAGCTCCTGCCAACCTACCAGTTCAAAAGCATGCCAGTGCAAGTAGATATATAGGTACCGCTCCGTTGGGAAGGTAAATGACGTTTCCGTGTGCTGGTCTGGTTTCATCAGAAGCGGCTTAGTCATGCTGGCCACATGAACTGGAAAAACTGTCTGTGGACAAAACGTTGGCTCTTTCGGCCAGTAAAGCAAGATGAGTGCCGCAACCCCAGAGTCATTCACGACAGGACTGTCATGGGTCCTTTACCTTTACCTTTTTAAGAAAAACCTTTTCACACTGAACTGCATTTAAACCAGGCTGCTGAGGCTTCTCAGAGTACAATAAGACCTGTAATAGCCATTAGAACATCATTGTCTCTTAACTTTCATTTTGCTGTGTACTTATTTAAATCTAGGTGGTTGTTGTTAATTGGAATTTTGATTTATTCTATAAAATTCATATTTTAATTTATTGATGTTTTGCCAATTGGAGGTTGAATAGGAATATAAACCAGTGCATGCATCCTGATGGTCCCCACTGACAATGTGGGATGTTTTTGATGTAGATGCATATCCCAATCTGGGACCACCAGACACATGCAGCAAATCACAGAGAACATGACCAAGGATCTCCTTACTAAGACTTTGACATTATATTCTAAAGCAAAAGTTAAGCACATCTGACACAAGTGGGTTGTTTGCTTTTGTCTCTAAAATTCTAAAAAGCATTTCCTCTTCTTGCTGTATTTTAGAGGTCTTTCCCCACATTGCTTTACCTACATTACTTTGGTCTTTATGGTATAGATGGGTTAGAAGTTTAAATAGACTTTATTTTTCACACTTTAAAACAACGTTTTTGCTTTCTTCAGTCTGCATCTAGAGTGCATTCTGCTTCATTTCAAAGAGAATTTGGCTTAGCTATTAATTAATAGTCGTTTGATTGAAATCAATGTCTCGCTTGCAGTTAATTTATTGAGACAAGGCTCAGGCCGTATAAACCTTCTGGCTATTGTTTTCCTAAAACAACTCTGTTTTAATTTGCATGTATTTAATTTTATAAGACAGCAGCAGAAAACTTGGCTTTCTCCTCATTCCTCCTTTGTCATTTTCTCCTTGCCGAAGACAGATTAGTGATGCCAAGGCATGTGATATATTTGTGTGTATGAATGTGTGTGTGTGTGTGTGTGTGTGTGTGTGTTAAGAAAAATTTAAAAATCTGTAGCAGACGTATGTCACTCCCCTTTTTCTATCTCTCCTTGGCAGACCTCTCAAGCAGCTGTGTTGGCAATTGTGAGAGCATGTATCATATGAAGGCTGATGATGAGCTTTTAGACTTGCCTCATTATAACCACAGTGTATTTTCTTTGTTATTCACAAGGTCTAAGGACTTTATGAATGAATTCCCACCCAAATTCCTCTTGAGATCTCCTGAAAAGGAGACAGACGAGGTTTTTTTGTCATGCAAATACACATAGCAACCAGCTGCCAGCAGCTGAATATCCATTTTAAACATCAAGGCTTTTTAGAAAGCAAATGAGAAAACTCCCCCTCCCCACCTCTTACTATCTATCCAATGGTAAAGAGTTCATTGTTTCCTGTTATCTTAGGCAGGGATGGATGAATCTACGAATTTCTGTTATCTTAGTCAATTTGAGTTTCTCTCTGTTTATTTTTTTCCCCAGTCTGAAAACTTCAGGTTGCCACATTTCCACATTAGTTTGCAATTTATTTTTCACAAAAAGCAGCATTTTAGTAAGTATATTTCCAAATATATTACCGGTATTTAAAAATTTGTCCTGCTTTTTCTCCCAAAGGAGCAGAAGACTGCAAAGAACAAAACAGCAAAGCAATAATGAAAATAAGTCAACTACAACCTTTTTAAAAATCAGGTTTTTTTAAGCAGTTAATTCTTTTGCTGCTGCTTCTCAATTTTTGTATGGTGTGTGGTCCCTGACAGGATTAAGGAATGATCAACGTGCAGATGAAGGTGATGATTAGTTGATGAAGGAGCCTGTGTGAGAGGCAAGGAAGGGAATAACTCCCAGGGTGGGAGGGTGCGAGAAGAACGGAAAGCTCCCAGGTGAGAGCTGGTAGGGCTCACCTTTCTCTGTGTGGGGCAAGCTAAGATCTACCTGTGAATTCTTCCCTCTTTCTCTCTTGATTTTTGTTTTTGTATAGATTCATCTGGCCTTTTATTGTACTGTAATGTGACACACACACACACATATTAAAGGAAGAACTGTCTTTCAGTAAGAGCTGTTTGACAGTGGAATGGAATCCCTTGGGAGGTGATGGAGTCTCCTTCACTGCAGGTTTTTAAGCAGAAGTTGGATGGTCATTTGTCATGGGTGCTTTAGTTGAGATTCCTGCACTGCAGGAGGTTAGACTAAATGATCCTCTTGGTCCCTTCCAGCTCTACAATTCTGATTCTATAAAGATTTCTAGAGCAAGATGTGCAATATGATCACCAACATCATCTACCTGAAGTATTCAATTAAAAAAAAGGGAAGAAAGGCAGGAGAAATGGAATAATCTATAATAAGAATGGGTAGTTATCTTAGTCAATTTGAGTTTCTCTCTGTTTTTTTTCCCCAGTCTGAAAACTTCAGGTTGCCACATTTCCACATTAGTTTGCAATTTATTTTTCAAAAAAGCAGCATTTTAGTAAGTATATTTCCAAATATATTACCGGTATTTAAAAAATTGTCCTGCTTTTTCTCTCCAAGGAGCAGAAGACTGCAAAGAACAAAACAGCAAAGCAATAATGAGAATAAGGCAATTACAACCTTTTTAAAAATCAGGTTTTTTTAAGCAGTTAACTATCAGCACAGCTAATAATGTTAAGGTTGGCAGGAATGCTGGTCCCACTCTAAAGTGGGGATAAATTTGCCTTACCCCACACAAATAAGAACTCTCAATAGCCTTCCTCCTGAATGGAGGGCATGGAGTGGGACCTCATGGTCCCTTTGAGCCAATCACAGAGACACAGGCAGCTGACCAGAATGCCATGCCTCAGTCATGTTGATACCAGTGCAGTATGTTGGCTTCTTCACTCAGCCATCAATCAATCAATATCCCACATTACAACAAACACACTATTACCTGCAGCTAGATATCAAACTGGTAAACAAACTGATGCAGTGGAAAACACAATTATTACTATTATTATTTATTAAATTTGTATACCACCCTTCATCTGTAGATCCCAGAGCAGTTCACAGCATAAAAATACAAGAGAAAAACACAAAATACATTCTGGCTGGAAGATCAGACCAGGGCCAATAATCAAAATGAGCATGCCACTAAAGGTGTGCGTGTGTGTGTGTTACTTGTCCTTCTAGGGGTATGTTGGGGGAATAGGAGGGCTTTGGATCCTGTGGAGTCACAGCATCACATGACCCCCCTGGCACAGATGCACTCCTTTCTGCCCTCTCCATTGTCAGAACACTTGACAGAAACTGCAAAAAAGAATGCTTGAAGAACAAAGAAGGGCAGCCTTCATTTGATGTCACTCTCATCTTGCATGCTACTGATGAACATCAATAGTGAAATAGTATGTTGACATTATGAAGACCCAGTGTGGTGCAATGATTAGAGTGTGGGGACTAGGATTGGAGGAAGCCAAGTCATGAAGCTCATTAGGTGACCTTGGTTCAGTTAGGCACAGTGTCATAGCATGGGTTGCCAGTCTCCAAGGCTGCTAGGAGGGGTGGGAGGGAGTTCAACTGACAGAGTGTGCATGCACATTCAACTGCCTAATGACATCCATATCACCCAGAATACCATAGCCACAGATATAAGAAAAGAAGAGTAATCCATTCTGTTGCCTGGTTTGCATGGAGATGCCTTTTCAATGGAGCCCAGCAATGGAAATGCACAGCTGTATTGCGGCAGCACCGGGTGTTGATATTTCCCACACCCTAACAATTAGGTGTCTGTGGCAACCACCCCTGTGCCCCCACAATGCTATGCTTAGGTAATAACTTACTCAGCCTAATTTACATCATAGTCCCAAAATGGCCTCATGGGCCATATCCAGAAACCTGGAAAGCCTAATTAGGCCCATGGGCTGGTGCTTCCCCAGGACGGATTGTGAGATGGAGGGCAGGCACCATCTTAGTACTGCTTTCTGTAAGCCACTTTTTTTGCACAAGGTTGGGTTATATAGATGCCATAAATGAATGAATGATAGGCCAATATTCTGACTATGGCAGCTTCATGTGCTCTATAATGTCACAAATTCCACCCCCTCAACCGCATGCTTATCTCACCTGTACAGGGGTGAGAAATGTTGCTTTCCGCTTTCTAAGGGTTGCTTTCACCAGGGGTAACTCAAAAGTGACAACTTGGAAGCAAGGAGTGACTCAGAACATGAAAGAAATCATTAAGAGGATTTGTGAAATTGTCAGATGGACTTAATGAAACTCCCTCTCATTGTTGCTGGAAGATTGCTTTATCATTCAGCCCACTGACTTCAATCCACTCTGGCATGTATGTGAGAATTTTCACTGCAAGACCCACTCTCTCCATGGAACCTTGTGGACTTCAGCATTCCCATTCTGTCAGAGAGCCTGAATACATTCAGTATTATATATTGTTATCATTTTTATTTGATAGTTTGGAGGAACACACACATACACATTATGTTTGTAGTGGGGGGCATTTTTGCTGTTCAATATCACATTCCCCTGGGGAATAATTTGTTGTGAGCTGCATGCTAAAAGTGAGCAGGACAGAAGCCATTTATTTCTGTTTCCCCATTTTTTAAGTAACACTGCCCCCCCTCTCTCTTTCTCCCTTCTCACTTGGCTGTTCGGCAAGTTAATAAGTTAACACTTATTAATAATAACAATAACTAGGGGAATCTTGGACTTTGCATGAGAGAAGGAAATGAATGACTGCAAGACACTTTAACTTGAAGATGAAATATTATCTAACATAAAGTGGAGTAGATAGATGCTTGTATCAAGCAATGGTTTTAAATAATAATATCTGCCTCTAGTATGTGATTGGCAAATGGACAATCAAAAGTATCTCTTTTGGAATCTTTGTTAATGCTTATCTGACTCTTTTTCCTCTCTTCTCTCTCCATACCTCTATTGTTTTTTCCATTATTCTTTTGCTGCTGCTTCTCAATTTTTGTATGGTGTGTGGTCCCTGACAGGGTTAAGGAATGATCAACGTGCAGATGAAGGTGATGATTAGTTGATGAAGGAGCCTGTATGAGAGGCAAGGAAGGGAATAACTCCCAGGGTGGGAGGGTGAGAGAAGAACGGAAAGCTCCCAGATGAGAGCTGGTAGGACTCACCTTTCTCTGTGTGGGGCAAGCTAAGATCTACCTGTGAATTCTTCCCTCTTTCTCTCTTGATTTTTGTTTTTGTATAGATTCATCTGGCCTTTTATTGTACTGTAATGTGACACACACATATTAAAGGAAGAACTGTCTTTCAGTAAGAGCTGTTTGACAGTGGAATGGAATCCCTTAGGAGGTGATGGAGTTTCCTTCACTGCAGGTTTTTAAGCAGAAGTTGGATGGTCATTTGTCATGGATGCTTTAGTTGAGATTCCTGCACTGCAGGAGGTTAGACTAAATGATCCTCTTGGTCCCTTCCAGCTCTACAATTCTGATTCTATAAAGATTTCTAGAGCAAGATGTGCAATATGATCACCAACATCATCTACCTGAAGTATTCAATTTAAAAAAAAGGGAAGAAAGGCAGGAGAAATGGAATAATCTATAATAAGAATGGGTAGTAAGTTTATATTGTAAGAGCAGGAAAACCAGATTTCAAACCAAGCATCTGCTACACAACTCTGATTATGTATGGGGATTTTTTTAACACACACAAAGTTGTTGCACTCTCCACAAGTATCCCCCCCCCATGGAATAAATCATAATCTTTCATCTAACCCACAAACTGCAGCATTCATTTTAAAGATACGAAATCAATCTGTAAAGGGCTGATCCATACAGCACCTTATGAAAAGGGAGAGAAAGCAGTTCCTTCAATGTGACTGCAAGAAACATTTACAAAAAAAGGACAGTGTGATTATCTGTCTTGGCATTTAGCTACACCAACTGAATTAATATTATTTAGCTGCACTGACAGAGCTCGTTCCTTGCAGATTCTATATCCTGGGATTTCTTAAATGTCTGCAGTCTAGGGGAGGGGCGAGGAGAGAAGAAACCCTTCTGGGACACAGCATAAAATCATTGAGCGCTTTGACAGTAGCCTATGCAACAAATCCAAAACCATATTGAGTTCAAAGGATAACGATAAAGATCATCTGAAGTCAGAGGAAGCTAAAGGACATCCTTCCCATAGCTCTGCATGAGATTTGGAGTTTCCTCACATGTGACAGATACTTGCATAAAACTAGACCAGTCTGAAGTTCAATATTTTTATGTCTGTCAAACTGAACACTGATTGACCCCTTAATCTCCCTGCAGGTCACTAAATATCATCTTTTGAAGTTGTATATGGAGAGACACCTTGATAAGCTCTGTCGAAGAAGCATTTCCTGACAATCATGACTTCCTAAGCATTCTGATGTTCTCAGAAACAAATTTGTGTTTGCTGTTATTATATATTTCCCCCATGCCTTCATTCCATGTTACATTTTAAGAAGCTAACCATTGCACAAATAACATTCAAGCATTCTGTGACGCACATATTTGGACACCACACTGAGATATTAAGATTTTCTATAAAAATAAATAAAATTGAGATGCATATTCACACTCCTGTCTCAGTGACATCTCCATTGGCATGGTCATACCCACAGAATGGCAGATGGCAGGTTTCCCAAGGACATGCTCTATGGGGAGCTGGCTTCAGGCACCAGGCCCATTGGTAGACCAACTCTATGTTACAAAGTTGTCTGCATATGTGATATGAAGGCTGGCAGTGTTAACCCTGCTGTGTGGGAATCCCTTGCAGACGACTGCAGCACATGGAGACAATCTGTCAGGTCATGTATCTACAGCAGTGACCAGAGGAAGAATGATTGCTGGAAGGAGTGCAGAAAGAAGAAACCCAATGGTATGCCTGCATCAGCACAACCAGATGCCTTTATCTGCCCCAGGTGCAACAAAACATGTCTCTCCTGTATCAGTCACTACAGCTACAGCAGGCACGGTAGCTCTCCAATTTTTGGACTTCACTCCTGAAAACACATTCTTCCATTGTCTCTTAAGACAGATGAATGCCAGCCAACTTAGTATACACATCTTGGTACACATTGCTCAGTTGAAGAACAACACTGCAGAATTTGAAGTGCAAATTTCAGAGGATGGCTGTGGTTTTGTTCCAAAAAGTGTGAATTTGGTAAGCTCGCCTTTAAATTCAAACCGGATCTAATTTCTCCCCCATCCCTATTGAATACTCATGTAAGAAAGTCCTCAATGGGTCTTACTCCCTCTTAAGTGTTCTTTTGTGTCCTTTTAGGAGGCAGCTAAATTATGGCAAGGGTCTCTTGCCATGACTCTCCAAATAAAACTTTCTGTCTCATGATAAGGGAGGGGGGAGTCCATTTTGATCCTCTCCTTCTACAGCTGCAGCTTTAGAAAGTCCTTCTGCTTCTCTGCTAAGTCAACACAAATCAAGCATAATCATACAAGTTTGTCCTTTATGTTTCATTGCACATGTTTCACCCTATTAGCCAAGGTCATTTGCTGGTGCTGGGAGCATTTTATCTTGGCAATGAAAGGAACCTTGCAGTCTTACACCTGATATTGAATTACAAACCGATCATACATGTATGGGCTTTGAACATTCCTGTATTTCTATGCTAAGTGTTTTAGATTCTACACATTTGTTTTGTTTTTAACTAAAAGTGGCAATATTTCTCCCCTGGTTAAACTAACAGTCTCCTCTCCCTGGTACTTCCAACACTACCATAGCTGTGCCAGGCAGGAGGGGAGAATAGAAGGAAAAAACAGAAGACCCTGGGCTGTATCCAGCACTCTCTGTCCTTGAGTGCAAAGGATTTTGCACTAGCAAACAATTGAGGGCTCATTCACATTTAGCTTTGCTCCATGCTTTGTAGGCACAGGTCTGGGATTTCCAGGTCTGTGTCCAAGCAGGACTCTTTTTGTCCCAGCACTTTTCCTGGGGAAAGCCACATTTTACTCCTAATTGGAGCAATCCATCAAAAACATGATCATCATTTGCTCCAATGCAGTGGTAAAACACGTATACACCTTGTAAATATAGAGTGTGGTTTGGATTCATGACATTTTTCTTCTCCTGAATCACCGCAAAACTAATGTAGCAAAACATGAATTGCTATGGAAATTCAAGTTTTCAATGAAATCTGTACTGTCTGGATGCTTCTGCTAATTAGCAATCCCTGACACTTTCGCAATAAATTAAATCGTATATGGAAAAGTTAGCAGATTACCATTGTCGAGCCACTGCCAATTTAACAAGAAAATGTTAACAAAAGCGTTTGCTTTACACATGACACACTCAATTACTTTTCACAGTTTAGGGAACATGATCATCACTGAAAATACGATTTCTGATCATAGCCATGTTCTATATGTGTACCTTTGTATCAGAATCTGTCTAGATTCTGCATTGCTTAAGTGGCTTTGACTTTCGTTACCCCATTTGTTACTTCTCTGGTTGTGATAGAGGTCCCCATGGCAACTGACAACCTAGTGGCTGTCCCCACCCCCCTAGAATGCACCAGCATGATACTATGGAAAAATAAAATGGTGGCTGCCAGGAAGCAGCTACCAACAAACAATCCAATTAGGAGAAGAAGCAACAAAAGAGAAAACAACAAATGTGAGTACCATAATAAGACAAATTTGAATACAATGGATGAATTATGAGACAAATAAGATTTTCAGCAAACAAGCGAGGTTTTTACTAAAGAAAATGAATGGAATTATGAAACAAAAGCAAAGCAAAATCCCTCACAACTCTTCCTGAATTGGTTGAACAGTGATTTCCTGCAATTCACTCTAAAAGTACTGAGGTCCCTGACCTCACCTGTCTCATCCTATACAGCAAAGCCCCTTTAAGGTTGAAGGCACTGGCAAAGCTGAATCTCTCTCGCTATAGAATGAGATGCATTTCACTGTGACGTTAACTCATGGCTTAGAAGAAGTTAATGAAACCATTCAAGTTCAATACTTTAATCTCTCAAATTGGTTTATCTTAGCCTTGTGGCCGCTTCTTATTTCATAATATGCCTAACACAAAATATCTGCAAAGGCTTACAAAATTAAATGAAGGCAAGTGTGTACAATTTTGAGCTCATTAGGAGCCATTCATATGTTCATCTGTCTCATTAGAGATGTTTTCTTGAACTGGGAAAGTGCTTTGGAATCTGCAATTTTTAATTTCCCTGCCAACTGGTGTGAGATTTTGGATTCTCTCTCTCTCTCTCTCTCTCTCTCTCTCTCTCTCTCTCTCTCTCTCTCTCTCTCTGTGTGTGTGTGTGTGTTTGCATGTGAGAGAGTTTTAACATATTAGAGGCTACTAAGAGAGGAGCACAAAGTACTGAAAAGATGTTCGGTTTCAGATGTTCAGTTCCCATTTTCACAGGCTTCTCACACTTGAGTTAAACCTCAAGGGAAGTAGCTCCTCCCATGGGACTTTATTCAAATCAGAAAGTCATGTGCAAATGAGACAAACACAACCAGTGGGCAAAGACAGTATGCAAGAAGACGCTCAAAGGTTGCATGCCCACACCACCCAACACCTTCTTGGAATATGTATTAGTAGTAATGACAGTTTTATGTGTTTGGCTATAATCCTTAGCAAAGATAAAAAATACATTCAAAATTGAGCCACAAATCTGGCTCTTAATTTCCTGACTGCCAACTCAAATAAGAAAGCACATAAGGTAATATAAGTTTTCTGGCCTGATAGCAAAACACACATGAAGTCACTTAGTGTAACAACATTCATCCTCCAGCTAAACTCAGATATTTTTTGTGAGAATACTTATACAGAGGACACCAAGTAATAAAGTGAACAATGTTTTCTATAGCCATCATTGAATATGTGAGGGGGGTTAATATGAATATCCCTCATCTCATTACATTTAGAGATTTAGTTTGGAAGACCATTTCGACTATAAATTAATTCTATAGTGTTGAAAAATTATATATGTGTGTGTGTGTGTGTGTGCTGTGAATGTTTCTTAGTCATATTTCCATATATTTGCCCATTTTTCCCATGCATCATCATTCATTTATAATAATAATGTAATAAACTGCAGAGATTGTGTTTATATATATGCTTTATATATACTTTATATATGCATTAGGATTAAAAATTCTAACCCTAAACCTACACATATTAAAGTGTATTTTATAAAGCACATTTCTTATGTTACTGCAGTCCATGTTCATATGGTTATTTTCTTTTCACAAAAATGCACACTCTTCTTCTGTTTTCCTTCAAGTTAAATAGCTAAAAATAAAAGCTATCATTATTAATCTTTGTTCGGTGTTGTCTGGCTGCCCTGCAATTAATAACCGGTGTTAAATCCCTTTCTGAGAAACAGGGTGAAGACAGCCATATCTACCAATAGCATGTTGCTATGAATTCAGTACTCCCTTGCTGAATCTCAGTGATTTAGTTTTAAAAAAATACTTTCCAGTCCAGTCCTATAGAACAGTTATGCATTATATAAATGGAGGCTTAATCACATCTGGGCAAATTGCTCGGTCCTTACTTTTCTGAAATAAAATCCTAGCTTTTTTTAAAAAAAAAAGCGGGAAAGGAAAATATGTTTCAATTTTCCATTCTGGAATTCTATTTCAGCTTTCAATTGAACTTGTGGCGTGTGCAACCAACTATGAATGCTGTGAGCTCAATGGCTTGAAATAGCATCAGGAGAACAAATCTTTGTTTCACTCAGAAAGAAAGAGAAAGTATTTAAGGTATATCAGAAACTGCGGGTGGACATTTATGCTGAAAAGTATTACACACACTCTCTTTCTCTATCTTAGGGAATTCCTGTTATAATACATACATATTACTTACATATGCGCATATATGCATACTATGCTTTTGGTTCATGCATAGAAACATTTCCTGTTATAAGGTAATTTCAGACCAATAAGAACCAAGAAAGGCATAAGATATATCTCATACAAGGACCACCTCCTCCACTGCAGGGAAACAGAATGTTGGGCTTACTATTGTAAATTCATTTTATACAGGAGTGGAGGGGATCTGACCAGCCCCAGGACTGACAATGTGGTGGGGAGAAGTGCAGTGATCAGTCCTATTCAAGCAGCCAAGCTATCCCCCCTCCTTCCATCTCTCTCTCTCCCTTCTCTGTCTCTCTCTCAATCTTAATCTCTCCTTTTTTTTATCTTTCTCTTTCTATACTGTTTTGTTTTGATTGTTCATCATCAAACCTTTATTGGCATCACATACAAACATTCAGAATAAATAGGCCAGTGTGATATTGTCGCCATTTCAACAGTACAGTCATTTGCCAAAGGGAAGAAGAGGTGAGCAATCTATTTAATCTCTGTGGGTCTCCAGCAAGGGCAGGACCCTGTAGCATACTTCGGCAACAAAAAATTAAATAGAGGAACTTAGCTACTGCCTTGGTGAGCTCCTGGTCTGTCCCATGTAATAAGAAGCATATAACCTCTGTCTCTGGTTTCCATGTTGGAATACATAGATGGTCTGGAAATTGTTGGCGGAGATCATCATACATTTTACATTTAAGCGCCATGTGAGCTAGAGTTTCCACCAAGTGGGCACTGCATGGGCAGATCATATCTCCTCCTGCCTTACTATTCTTGGCTACTGTTAGCTGTGAGACACTTGTGAGCTGAGAGTGAGCTGTGCTCCCACTCAGAGTAAATGTCATCAAGTTGCATAATCCTGCCCAGTGGAAGTGAGTGGAAGGAACAACTAGATCATATTGTGAAGTTCAGGAATGGAAGACACTTCAGCGAAGCAAAAGAGTCACAAATGCCTTCATTAGAGGAACATACTATATAGGGCCATACACTACAGTCACACCTTGGTTTTTGAACAGCCTAGTACTCAAACGTTTTGATCAAAATTTGGAAGTGAATGTTCCAGTTTTTAAATGTTCTTTTGGAAGCTGTACATCTGATGGGGCTTCCATGGCTGCCGATTGGCTGCAGGAATTTCCTGCAGCCAATCAGAAGCTGTGCTTTTGAATGCTTTGGAAGTTGAACGGACTTCCGGAACAGATTCTGTTTGACTTCCAAGGTGCGACTGTATAGGGTGGGTACATAGTGAACTATATATTGTAAGCTATAAATCTCTGATGTCCATATCAGCATTAGGAGCAACAGAAGCGATAATATGGTGGCAGAGTGTAAGAGCTCATTCATACCGCCATTTGCCCTGTTGCTTTCTCCTGGGAAAACCTGCAGTTTACCGCTAAATCTGACCAAGTTTTCCATGGATTGCTATTCCAATTCAGCGGCAAAAAGTGTGTTTCTCAGGGGAAAGCCATGAGGCAAATGCAAAATCACTGAGTTCTTGAGCTACCACTTTATTTTCCTAATAATGCCCCGGTGGTGCTGCATTAGGAACATTGTGGGAAATTAATGCATCAGCTCATAGATCAAGCTGATTCAACCACCAGGGAAACAAAGGAAGTTGGGATGGGGAGCCCAGGGCAGGTGTTAGTGGTAGGCCTTGCCAGGATGCTGTGCCCTGACAACTGGCAAAGGATGCCATGTGCCAACACCAGATATTTAAAGTGTAGCAAATTGATCCAATAAATATCATTTTAGCTTGCTGCACCTCTCATTATGTGGGAGCTCAATAATATCAATATGCTGAACTGTACTACGCTCAACTGCCAATCTCATATGATTCTTCACAAGGTACAATTTGATTTTATATTGTCATTTATTCTCATATTTAATGTTTGTTGTGTGTGGAGGGGAGATCTGTCATGTGCTATAGGAGATACAGTGAAATGCCTAATGTGTTATTTCAAAGTGTACTTATTGGTAGCAAGAGGAAGACTTATAAGGAAAAGTCAAAATTTTCTCCATAACTTACTCAATGTTCTTAGAATTGTTTGCTTTATGAGGGTGTGCTACAGAGGATAGATTAAAATGCCTGCTACTCTGTGATTTTTGCAAACTACACCTTGGCAAATATAAATCTGTCAAATATTGCAACTTAGTTTTGGTATTATTATATACTAGGAAAATAGCAATATAGCATTACTTTCCAATATAACTGAACTTCAGGAAACATTTGAAAAAGCACGGAGGACTAGAGTTCAAATAAAATCTAAGTATCTAAGATATGAAGAAGTTTATGGCGGCACAATGTTTAAGATTGGTATTTCTGTTTTTATTAATTCTTGTAGAGCCCCCCTCAATATTATTTTTTGTGCTCCAGTTTATCATTTCAGCTTTCACTGCATTTCCAATAGCCTTACAGGGATTCCCCTCTGCCATTCCTTTCATCTGAAGATTCATCAGAACCTACTTTTGCAAAAGAAAAAATCCCTTGCTTTGTGTCAGATTCTTGCCTTTCTGGATCCAGTTTCAGTCAGAAAACTATTAACAAGAATATTAACCCCTGCTCAAACATTTGGAGAAGGGTCATAGCTCAGTGGCAGAGTAGGAGGTCCTGGAATCAACCCCAGACATCTCCAGGTGGGGTTAGGAGAGCCCCCCTGTCTGATATCCTGGAGAGCCATTGCCAGTCATGTAGACAATACTGAGTCAGATGGATCACCAGTACAAAAATGTAAAGCAGCTTCTTATTTCCCAACAGTGTAGCATAGCTTTTAGAGTGTTGGGACACCAGGGTTCAAACCCCACTTGGCCATGAAGCTCACTGGGTGACCTTTGGCCAGTCACTCATTTTCAGTCTAACCTACCTCACAGATTGTTGTGAAGATAGAATGAGAAGGTGAACACTTTGAGCTCCTTGGAGGAAAGGTGAGATATAGCATAAGAAGAAGAAGAAAACATATTTATAAAATAATTTAAAATGCTGTCACTTGTATGGAGTTCAATAACCGGTTGGAAGGTGAATTCTTATCTTCCAAGGAAGACCATCATGGCATTGGGGAGATCAGCCTGGCCTCACTCACTTGTCAGTCAGGAAGGGTCTTGCTTCCCTTCTTCCTGCCAGAAAGAAAATGGTTCCAACTGCCAGCTGGCCAGATTACAGGGCTAAACACACTGGCCTCTACTACTGACCAGGAGACCTAGAGTTTTATCCACCTACCATACACAGAGGAGATCAATTGAACTTAGTGAACTTAAGTCATTCATGTCCATTGATTTCAATGGGTGAGCTTGACTTAGTTGGATCCACCCACTAGATCTACCAGGAGATTGCATCCCCATACCTCTTAGGAAGAACATGATGGCAGGAGGAGACCAATCTGGTCCTTCTGTTGATCAGTTAGGGCAGAGCTCTCATCTTCCCTCCTAGTGTCTTGCTCTACTCTTCCTTCCACCTTGGTTTTCCTTTTTATAGCATGTCTATTTGGTTGCAAGCTTACAAGCAGGGACAGGATTGTAAACTTGCAAACATGAACTGTATTTTCTCTCTATACTACACTCACCCAAATCTTTCACCACACTGGTGAATGAATGTACTGCACAATGACAAACTAAGAATTAGAACAAACTAATTCTACTTTTGTTTCCATCCTTCTTCCTGCTTACTGCAAGTGACACAACCTGGAATGGTCATAAGGCAGGTGAGACTAGCTAATGGCAGGCTGTGGTTGGTGGGCCAGTGTCCCCTTTGCCCTAATGGACCAAGCTCTGCTGTCAGGGAACCTCACTGTCTCACTTCACTCTTCAGTGCAGCCAGGTGGGAAATATTAGCAATATTAGCACCAACCTCATCGTACTTTGAAACTGAACCTTGGGTTTTTTGCTAGGCACATGACAGACATTGCATCGTTTAAAAGGGCATTGCATTGCAATTGCCATGAACTCGTACTCTTTAAAGTGAAGCTCAGCCAAGGCATTTTCACCCTGTGCTAAAAAAGTTTGTGGGTGTTGCACTTCTATCAATAGATGTTTGATAAAAACGCTTTGCAATGAAAATATCCATGCTACAAATAAATGCTGTCAGTGAAGCAAACTGCATTTGAAGAAAATCAGGAGTGTGGATCTAACAGGGATTATATCTGCAAAGACAATGTAAAATGCTGGCAAGGTACAAGCGATCAATTCCACCCGGGCATTCAGCTGTATTCTTGTGGTGACACTTTACATAGGTCACAACTGACGCAATGCAAAATTTCAAATAGAATAGAGCAAGGTTATTGACAGTCAATGGTGTCAAAAGCTAACAAAAGATGCAGCAGCAGCATCTGCTGCCTTAGCAAATACAGGAGAACTGCTGTATGTGCTGGCAATAGAGTGGGCCTAAAACATCTTAAAAACGTTATTTCCTAAACCCTATTACTGTGCCAGTATAGAATAGAAAAAGTAGTTAATACGTAATTCAAGGGATGAACAGATCTCCACTCTTCTGTATTTATTTATAAAGCATTTTACACTGCTTAATATAATGAAAATCTCTAAGTGGTTCACATAGACACAATAAAAATACCCAACAACACAGGCTCAACTGTTCTTCAGTGGTCCCTTTCCAGCTGACCACCATCTTTGTAAACCTGGTCCTATAGACTTGGGATGTGGTTACCTGCGGCCTTTCAGATGTTATTGATGGTCATTGTTGCTGACTACTGGCCATGCTGGCTGCCTAATGGAAACTGGGATCCAACAACATCTGGAATGCTGTGGTCTTCCCATTCCCATGGAGACCAGTTAGTGCAAGTATTTATAGAGAAAACACACAATAAGAAAAATCCTTGTACTAATCTGAGCTATAGGAAAAGTTCAGCCCTTAAAGAATTGTCTAATGATCTGGATCTAATTATAAAAGAAGCTGATAAGGGAGGAGTTATAGCAATTATGAATAAATGGAAATACAAGGGGAAAGTAATGAGACAGCTGGGGGATGCATCTTCTTGTATCTCATATGTAAAGTCTGTACAAAGAATCATTGACTTATTAAATGAAGGCTTGTCAAAGGGGCACATTGCAAAATCAAGTACAGATATTTTAATATAATGCAAATCCTTGTATAGGAATTTCATATATTTGTTACCCAAGCTTCATAAAAATGAATCAAACATAGAACATAGAAAGCCACTGAGAGGCCCCATTAGTTCATCTAACTCAGTACATTGACTGGCAATGGCTCATCTAGATTTCAGGCAATGGTCTCTACTGGCTCTACCTGGAGATACTGGGGGTTGAACATAGGACCTTCTGCATGCAAAGCCATTCTGTGACCCTCTATGGCCATTCCCCTACAACACTTATTCTTTTGCAGTGAACTTCAGTTTTTGAGCTATTATCTGTTTTAAGCCATTAACCCTTGGTCATCTTGGTCGCCCTCCTCTGCACACATTCCAGCTTGTCAATATCTATCTTAAATTTTTATGTCAAAAGACTTGGTGGCAATTTCTCTTTTGCAAAAAACAACTCAATACATAGCCTTATTATCACACTGAGCATATGTGGAACATATTTTGTTATGATTGATTAATGGATTCCATTCCCCATTCCCCCCCATTGTTTTCTTTTATTCAGCCTGCTACTGTTATTAACATTAAAAATACAAGAGTCCAACTGAACCAGACCAGAGGTTCCTTGAGTCAAGCATCCAGCTTCCTACAGGGTTCACCCACTTTGGGAAGCCCACAAGTGAGACATGAAGTCCTTTCCCACTATTGTTCCCCACATACTGCTCAGCCTGGAGTTTCTCTAGTGCCATCAAGAATATATTCTGCACGCTACTCTGTTGTCCACTGCCATGAATTGATCTAGCTTCCATGAATTTGTCAAACAACATTTGTGTTGAGACACAACAGGCACCCACTATCTGCACTTTCAAGAAACAGTTGAGGACATTTTCATTTTGACAGGTTTTCCCAGCTGGATAAATTGGTCCACTTGTTGGGCTTTTACACTCTCTCTCTCTCTCTCTCTCTCTCTCTCTCTCTCTCTCTCTCTCTGTGTGTGTGTGTGTTTTCTTAATTGTTTTTAATTATTTTATGCATAAATTGCCTTAAGACGATGGTTCAGAATGTGATTTATAAATCAATTGTAATAATCATTATCATCCTATTTTAAAACCATTTAAGCCAGTAGCCAACATCACACATGACGGTGAATTCCATATGTTAATCATGCACTCTTTGAGTAAGTATTTTTCCCTTTTTCTTTCCTAAATTCACTGTACAAACATCAATCTCATTGGATCAATTTCATTGGATGACCCTGTGCTGTAGTGATATGAAAGAGGGGGGTGGACATTGTACACAAATTAAAATAAAATTATTTCTACCAGATAAATAGATAAGCAGGGAGACAGGCAGGCAGGCAGGCAGTTTCCCTCTCTTATCTAATTAGCTTTTTTGGAGGGGGGCTATTGTGCATTCTGCAAATATGTTTATTTATTTACTTGTATTCATCCACTCACTCACTTATTCATTTAATTTCTATCTTGCAATGTGCTTCAAAAAGACTCAGGGCTTCTTTTTGATACCTCAGATACTGAGGTTCCACTTCAGTACACACAATTATAGTCTTAAAATCTCTAGCAATGTTAAAAAGTGATTGCTTCACCTAACACAGGATTCTTCTTATCTGCTCCTCTTGGGAATCTATGATTACTGAGCCATTGGGGTGGGGGGGGAGAAGTAAAATGAATGATGTGCTTTTTACCACAGCTCTTTAGTTTTATTAACAGCAGACTTCCATTTGTATAGAATAATGGCTCCCTGTAAAATCTCTGCAAAATAGAGTTTCACATGGAATCACATGTATTTTGAGCAATATGTAGTATCAGCAGTTTTGAAGATCTGGACTCTTCCCTCCCCTTAAACAGAAACTGCCTGGGCACCCCGCATCAGCTCTCAACATACATAAGGGATGTTAATGTTAATGTAGGGAAATTAGAAAGCCCAGTTGGATCAAGGCAAAGATCCATGTAGTCTAGCATTCTGTTCTCACAGTGGTCAACTACTGGAAGCAAGATTGGAGCACTACAGCACAGTCTGCATTGGTGATTCCCGGCAGCTGGTATTCAGAGGTATATTGCCTCCAACACCAGAGGTAGAAAACAGCTGCTATCCTCCATGCACTTCTTGAATACTCTTTCAGGAAGGCATCCCCAACGTTTGACCCTCCAGATGTTTTGGACTACAATTCCCATCATCCCGGACCACTGGTCCTGTTAGCTAGGGATCATGGGAGTTGTAGGCAGGGGATGCCTGCTTTAAGGCTATTCAGGTTAATGGCCATCACTACATCTTTGGGAAGTGAGTTCCATAGTTTAACTATGTGTTGTGTGAAGAAGTCAGGCCTGAATCTTCCAGTCATAGGTTTCTGTTAGTTTCAGTGGGCCTAATGTTGAATACAGGCATCAAATGAAAAATAAAAGAGCGTTTTTTAAAAAATAGGATGGGCAATTCAAAGGCATCATACTGTTTCTCACTCTCACGGGTCCATAGTTCCATGCACCTAATGTTCTTCCAAGAGATCTTTAGAAAAGAGAGAAATTATTCCTTATCAAAGTGATAATGCCACCAAAGATTCAATGCAAGCTTTGTTTGTTGCATAAATAACACCAGGAAAATATACACCTTGATATTCAGTTTAGGGGGTCTGAATAACAAATATTATAACCATTTGGTACACATTAGACGGGAGAAACAATCTACTTTTCACCTCCATAAGAATTTGAGCTTGCACTCTGTGTGTCCTGAAACCAATCCAACCATACACAGATTTCTGTGAAGAACAGAATGTGTGAAACATATGTTGACTTTTAATCCAATGGTTGCTGATCTTGGAAAGTTCATTTTTTGTAAAAAGGATTTACTTCTATTTCAAGTTCAACATGTCCAAAGAAAAAATAAAGAACACATATAATAGAATGAACTGGAAGATATAAAATAGAAACCATTCAAAATCCTACCCCAAAATGAACATAATTCACATTAGGTTCACTCAGGACACATGGAAACTACATTCTGATGTAGTTCAGAGATTATTTAAACTAATTCCAGTGCTTCCCCCCCTAGAAATGTTTAGGGGTACTCTCATTGTGCTACTCATATTGAAATACCACCCCTCAATGAGGCCAAACTTAGATTTACAAAATGTTCAGGGTATGTGTACCCCTGCGTACCCCCAGAAAAAAGCGCCAACTAATTCCATGAACTTTGGTTCATTCCAAGTACTGAATTGTTGGCAGTGACAGAGGATGGGGACAGAAAATAAAACATGGTTCTTGTTTAGTCGTTTAGTCGTGTCCGACTCTTCGTGACCCCATGGACCAGAGCACGCCAGGCACTCCTGTCTTTTACTGCCTCCCGCAGTTTGGTCAAACTCATGCTGGTATCTTCGAGGACACTGTCCAACCATCTCGTCCTCTGTCATCCCCTTCTCCTTGTGCCCTCCATCTTTCCCAACATCAGGGTCTTTTCCAGGGACTCTTCTCTTCTCATGAGGTGGCCAAAGTATTGGAGCCTCAGCTTCAGAATCTGTCCTTCCAGTGAGCACTCAGGGCTGATAAAACATAGGTTTTGTATAACATCAGGTGTATAACATGTTGAACCATTGGTTCATTTTGTATAGTCATCATGTCTACACTGATTATGAGCAGATCACCAGGTTTTCAGGCAAGTTCATTCTCAGCACTGCTTGAAGATTCAAGGGGTTGAACCTCAAACATTTTGCATAGAATTTTTTTTTTTTTTTTGCTGTACCACTGAGATATGGCTGTTCCCCAAGTTTTCAAGCTTGAGAATTGGAGTATAGCGCTTGTACCATGTAGGGATGAATGAATCTTTATAGTATGTATGTCTTTGACATGTGTTCACTTATAAATCTGTTGTTCCATTTCTGCAGTAGTGAAAAACTGTATTATTAATACAATTATTTTAAAATAAATTATTTAAATAATTGTATACCATTATTTAAATATTATTTTGAGTGTATATTTTCCACAAAATACTCATTCTAAATGTATTTTTTCTCAACATCCACATTATAAACACATTTTGTCTTCTGCACTTAATATACATATAATCCATCTAACATAATGCATATAAAAATGTATCAATTTCCTTTTAAAAATGCATTTCAGTTTGATTTTGAGCTGAAAGTGCATGGCAAAATTTTGAGATGTGTGGCATCTGAAGGATAACATAGCTATTACATTATGTACTTTCTTATGCTATGTACTCTAGTCTCTTAGGCACAGATCAGGTGAGTTTGCATCTGAATTGACAAGGAATGAATTCCTCAAGCATTCCCAGTGAGATCTCCATGAGTTCTATAATTACTGCATCTAGTCTCTTACCAGTGCATATTGCTTTAATAAGGACATTACATTCAGAACAAGCAATCCACTGTTAAACTTTAATACCTCTGTTTACAACCCCTTGGGCATGTATCCAGTTTAAATACAATAACAAAACATTTAAAATCATGATTAAAAAAATTTAAAATAAACATATCTCAGATATTCTGAATAGTTTTTGAAGGGGTCTGGAAAACACATCATGCATACCTTTGGATCACAACTACACCATAAAATTAAAGCACTCTCATAACATTTCAACAGTCTTGGAAAATCCGAGTTTTCCCAGTCGTAGCTATAATTATTAAGTTCACCACTGATTCAAATTTATCCATTGATTGAAGAATTTCATGTTACTTGGCCACCTGTCTCCTTGATCCTTGCCCATCCTGGCTGATAAAAGCGAGCCGGGAAGGGCTGGGCGATGGGCTTTGCGGGGTGGTGAATGCTTCCCTCTGTGAGGGAGCCTTCCCAGACCAGCTGAAAGAGGCGGTCATTAAACCGCTTCTTAAAAAAACATCTTTAGACCCGGCCAATTTGGCCAACTATCGCCCAGTCTCAAATCTGCCATTCTTGGGCAAGGTGATTGAGCGGGTGGTTGCTGAACAACTCCAAGCACGCCTGGAGGAAATGGACCATTTGAATCCCTTCCAATCGGGATTCAGGCCTCACCATGGGACTGAAACTGCCTTGGTCGCGCTGGTTGATGATCTCCGGCGGGCTAGGGACAAAGGTGAGAGCTGTTTCCTAGTTCTGCTGGATCTCTCAGCGGCCTTTGACACCATCAACCATAACATCCTTCTGGATCGTCTAGAGGGGCTGGGAGCTGGGGGCACTGTCATACAGTGGTTCCACTCCTTCCTCCTGGGCCGTGTCCAGAAAGTGGTGGTGGGGGGTGAGTGTTCAGACCCCTGGGCTCTCACTTGTGCGATGCCTCAGGGTTCTTACCTCTCCCCCATGCTTTTTAATATCTATATGAAGCCGCTGGGAGAGATCATCAGGGGGTTTGGACTGGGTGTTCATCAGTATGCAGATGACACCCAGCTCTACCTCTCCTTTAAATCAGAACCAGTGAAGGCGGTGAAGGTCCTGTGTGAGTGCCTGGAGGCAGTTGGAGGTTGGATGGCGGCTAACAGATTGAGGTTGAATCCTGACAAGACAGAAGTACTGTTTTTGGGGGACAGGAGGCGGGCAGGTGTGGAGGATTCCCTGGTCCTGAATGGGGTAACTGTGCCCCTGAAGGACCAGGTGCGCAGCCTGGGAGTCATTTTGGACTCACAGCTGTCCATGGAGGTGCAGGTTAACTCTGTGTCCAGGGCAGCTGTCTACCAGCTCCACCTGGTACGCAGGCTAAGACCCTACCTCCCCGCGGACTGTCTCGCCAGAGTGGTGCATGCTCTAGTTATCTCCCGCTTGGACTACTGCAACGCGCTCTACGTGGGGCTACCTTTGAAGGTGACCCGGAAACTGCAATTAATCCAGAATGCGGCAGCTAGACTGGTGACTGGGAGTGGCCGCCGGGACCACATAACACCGGTTCTGAGAGATCTGCACTGGCTCCCAGTACGTTTCCGAGCACGATTCAAAGTGTTGGTGCTGACCTTTAAAGCCCTAAACGGCCTCGGTCCTGTATACCTGAAGGAGCGTCTCCACCCCCATCGTTCAGCCCGGACACTGAGATCCAGCACCAAGGGCCTTCTGGCGGTTCCCTCATTGCGAGAAGTGAGGCTACAGGGAACCAGACAGAGGGCCTTCTCGGTAGTGGCGCCTGCCCTGTGGAACGCCCTCCCATCAGATGTCAAAGAGATAAAGAATTACCTGACATTCAGAAGACATCTTAAGGCAGCCCTGTTCAGGGAAGTTTTTAATATGTAATGCTGTACTGTTTTTAACACTGATTGGGAGCCGCCCAGAGCGGCTGGGGAAGCTCGGCCAGATGGGCGGGGTATAAATAATAAATTATTATTATTATTATTTTATTACTAGTGAAAACCAAGTAGGCCATAAGTTACAGCAAATTTTATAACACGTTGAATTTGTCTGTATATTCTAACCATTTGTTTAAGCACATTCAGTTCCTCTTTGTTCTTGCATGTGTTTACCATTGCACTGCATGTGCAAAATACTGAACATATGCGAGGATTGTAAAGGACCCGTAGGACTAATATCAGAAACGAGCCTTTTGCTTAACGTATGGGAAACCAATACATTGAGATAATAACAAATGATAAGTAGGGATAGTTCATTCAATTCCTCTTAGGGTTGCCATGTGTCCTCTTTTTCCAGGACATGTCCTCTTTTTGAGGGTTAAAATTTCTGTCCAGGTGTATTTTTAAAATTCACCAAAATGTCTCTGGCTATACTTTATGGATGAGACATAGACATAATTGGTGGTTGAAATCTTGTTTTCCTCTTCTCTTCTCCTGCCCCCTCAGCAATATGTGAACTTACCCACTTCTCACTTTCTGACTCCATACACTTTGTCAGTGCAGTTACTATTCAAAATTTGCCCTGCTTGGAATTTTGCAGTGAAGTTCTCACTGATGAAGAGATATTGCAAACTGAAGTAAGGAAACAGAGAGATATTTTTTAAAAAGTCAGATTTGTCTTTCTCTAACACATATGCACTTGATTTATTTTTAGCCCATTTGTTTACATCCCTTCCCCATATTCCACCTTTTCCCCTGAGCATGATTGGTCTAGTAATTTGGAACAAACAACAGGAATTCTAAGGAGAAACCCTTGTCTAAAAACAGAACAAAAGGGGAGGGGACACTTACATTTTATAATGGAACTATGCGAAGCTAAAATAATTTTTGACCAAGGTGGCTGCAGTTAATGATACTGATGTTGGTTTCTGCTTCCCTCACTGAGCAGCAGAAGTGCTTGTCACAAGACAGGTGTTTACATTCCACACAGTCTGTACTGTTGGAGGTTTTTCCCACGGGAACGGGAGACTGGATGTGACGTATACTGGTTTCCTGTTTTTCCCTGCTCTTTGCAGTTTCAGTTTGTGTGATTCTCTCCGTGCTTTAGAGGAGAGATGACGCTTTCTCTGCTCTGGCAGAGGGAAGATGTTTTTCTGTAACTTACCAGCTTTGAACTGTAAATAAAGTAGTATAGAGCATGTTGGCACGTATTTTTCATCATTCCGCTGTGCACTGGACACTGCTTATCCCCAACATTTGGTTACGGGCCCAGAAAAATGCAGTGTTTTGAGAATGAACTCCAAAAGTCGGGCTCCTGGCAGAAGAACAAAGGAGCAAAGAAACGGAGGATCGGAACAGCAGCAGAGGGACGGATAGCAACGGTATCTGCTCTGCGCGTCAAGATGATTGATGAAGGTATGTGCTACTGCTCCGGGCAGCCTGCCAGCTTCTAATTAATGGCTTTATGGCTGGACTTTGAACTTTTAAAGCCGTTTTCCACGGCACATGCGTAGTGGCTTGGATGGCTGGGAAAGTGAAAGTAACTTTTACAAATGCTGTTGAAGTACAGCAGCTGCACATGTGACGCAGCAAGAATTAAAGGGCAGTAGAGAAAGCACTTGGGGACTTTCGCTTTAGAACTTGCCTTTGGAATGCAGTTTGAAGCAGCTGCAGATAAACAAAACAAATAAACAGAAAGGCGCAGGCTCAAAGGCAGAGGCTGTTTTGAAATTGCCTTTGGATTAAAGCAGCTTGATTTAAAGCAGTCATGATAGCTAGCTGCAGAAGGCTGGATGAAGCAAGTGGGGAATTTGATACCACTCATCAGCCAAATGCTCAACTCACAGTAGCTTGTGATACTGCCATGATTCAGAATGGAGCAGATCGGCGGGGTGCTGGCTGCATGGGAAATGGGGAGACTTCACAGTCATCATCCCATAGTGCAGTGGAACCACCAGATGGCGCCAAAGCTTTGAAGGCAGTGAAATGCTACTCATGTGGACGTCTAGGCCATATGAAGAGGGAATGCAAATATCCCAGAGCCAAGACAGAGCAGCGCAGCGGAAGCTCATCGCGTGGAAAAGGCCAGAGCAAAGGCAAAGGTCCGGTGTCCAGGACAACGCAGCACAAGGCAATGGTCTCACGCTACGCTCCAAAGGTTACAGAGGTTGCAGAGGTTGCAGAGGTCCAGAAGACGTCTAGATCTTTCTTCGTTGTTGATTCGGCTGCAACGCATCACATGTGCAACGATAAGCGACTGTTCGTGTCTTTTACACCGCAGGAAGGTGCGATTCACCAGGCGGATGACCACACAATCCCCAGTAAAGGCTACGGAACTGTTGTTCTTCACAGTTTGGACTTATCGATACAGGACGTGCTTTATGTGCCGGACGCGAAACATAATCTGCTTAGCGTTGGACAGCTGATGGAGCGGAAAATAGACGTTTCCTTTAAGAACAATAGATGCATCATCACCAAGAAAAATGATTATCAATTGTATGCTGAATTTGTTGATCGTTTGTTTGTTTTGTATTATGATGATGTTGTGCAGGATGACACTTGTTGCATTGCAGGTTCTAACAAAAGTTTGCATGCAGAATGTATTCATGATTTTCACAGGAAATTTGGACATTTGCATTTTGAGGCAGTATCTAAAATGCCTGCCTTGGTTGAAGGTATGACTATTAAACCCTGCAGGTACCACATGAAGTGCAAGGCATGCGCAGCAAACAAGGTGAAAATGGCTGCGAAAGGTAAGGTGTCTAGTAGGCAAGCTACAGAACCATACCAAATTATTCATGCTGATTTGGTTGGACCACTAGCGCCCTCTTTGGGTGGGAATAGGTACTTCATGGTTCTTATTGATGCATTTTCCAGGTATATTTTTGTGTATAATCTCAAGCAGAAATCAGAGGCTTTTCCTAGGTTCAAGGAATTCTGTGCTTGGTTGGGAAATGTGCATGGTAAGAAGATTAAGATTCTTTTCACCGACCGGGGGGGAGAATTCACTTCTCAGCAGTTTGAAGCTTTTCTGGCTGAGAAAGGAATTCAACACGATTTGTCTAGTCCTCGCTCGCCATGGCAGAATGGACTTGCGGAACGGGCAAATCAGACTTTGCTTCAAGGGTTAAAAACCTTGCTGCATGATGCAAATCTTCCAGAGAGTTATTGGGCCGAAGCTCTCTCATGTTTCACTTACAGTTATAATCGCAGGTTATCTTCAGCGATTGGTTGTACCCCCTATGAGAAGATGTTTGGCAAGAAGCCATACATCAAACACATGAAAATTTTTGGTTCTGACATGTGGGTTCACTCACCACAAAACTCCAAGTTAGACAAGCGTGGATTGCATGGTATCTTTCTAGGTTATCAGAAAGGGTCTTACAGAATAATGATGACTGAGTCTAAGGAGATTAAGCTCACAAGAAGTGTTGAGTACAATGCCAAGTGGGGGGAGAATGTGGGAATTTTCCAATGTTATCCTGATGACAGTGATGAGACTGAGGATAGTCAAAAGCAACCGCAACAACCCACACCCACTGATGAAGGTTCTGATTCTGAGTCTGAAACTGAATCAGATGATTCAGAGGATTTCAAGAGTGCGAAAGCCTCTATGCGACCCTCTGAAAGTTCTGATCAAGAATTGGAGGAACCATTGTTCACAATAGGTCACTTTTCTCCTAAGAAGGAAGAGGAGAGTGTTGAAGACTTAAGGCTAATTCGCAGGTCACAGAGAGCCACAAAAGGCAGACCTCCAAAGAGATTTGCTGATGAGTTTGCTAAGATAGCAGTAACAGCTGTTAAAAGCTCCAAGAAGGTATTTGAACCTTCAAGTTTCCAAGAAATCCAGGATTTGGATTCAAAGGAAGCTGAGCCATGGTTAAATGCCATGAAGGCTGAGCTTGATTCCTTGGAAAGGAACAAAACATGGGAACTAGTTCCAGTAGTTCCAGGAATGAAATTGCTTGGAAGCAAATGGGTCTTCAAAGCGAAGACTGATCAAAATGGCAAGATAGTCAGACACAAAGCCAGATTGGTAGCCAGAGGATTTGCACAAGTACCAGGTGAAGACTATCATGAGACCTACTCACCCACAGTGAGGTATGAGAGCATTAGGCTTATGCTCAAGCTAGCTGCAGAAGAAAATCTACACATTAGTCACCATGATGTGAATACAGCTTTTCTGTACGGATCTCTAGGTGAATCACTTTATATGCTTCCACCTGATGGCGTACAGGTAAAACAGGGATTTGTTTGTGCTCTGAAAAAGTCAATTTATGGTCTCAAACAAAGTGCACGGTGTTGGCACACAAAACTCACTGAAGTATTGTTTTCTCTAGGTTTTAAGCAAGGGAAATCTGATCCATGTGTATTTGTCAAAGAGGAGGGGCAAAAGAAACTGTATTGTTTGTTTTATGTTGATGATCTTTTATTCTTTTGGAAAGATGTCACAATGTACAATAACGCCCTAGCTCAACTGAAAGAGCACTTTGACATGAAAGATCTTGGTGAGGTAAACAACTACCTATCTCTGGAAATAGAGAGAGATCAAGATGGTAACATTCTAGTACACCAGTCACGGAAAATTGCTGATGTGTTAAGCAAGCTAAACCTGATGGATGCTAACCCTGTAGACACACCGATGATAACAAGTTATCAGGTAGATTACACTGAAGAAGCATTTTCTGACACTACACTGTACAGAAGTGTGCTAGGCAAGCTAAACTTCATTGCCAGATGTTCAAGACCAGACATTGCTGTTAGCTGTAATTTGCTAAACAGACAAGTCAACAATCCTACTGTTAAGGATTGGAAAGCTCTGAAACGCATAGCGCGGTATTTGAAAGGCACTATGCATTACAGACTGAGATTTAACAATCAGAAGTCTGGTGGTCTTGAGATATTTGCAGATGCAAGTTTTGGAAGTGACACTACAGACAGGAAAAGTACGTCTGGAGTTTGCTATAAGTACAATCAGGGTCTATTTGATTGGTCATGCAAGAAGCAAACAACAGTTAGCTTAAGTACTTGTGAAGCTGAACTGAATGCACTGTCTTATTCACTTAAAGATTGTGAATGGTTGTTACAATTGTGCAAAGACATGAAAATTCCTGTCAAATGTCCAATCCAGGTTTACCAGGACAACAAAGCATGTTTGGCTTTGCTGAATTCTGAAGGTTGTAAACAAAGCACGAAGCACTTGCAATTGAAGGTGCAACATGCTAGGGAACGTATTCAGAAGGGACTCGTAACGGTGTCCTATATGCCAGGTAATGAAATTCCTGCTGATGTATTGTCCAAGATTGTATCAAAGGATCAACACTGTACCTATGTGCAGAAGTTGGGTTTGTACTGATATTGTACGAACACGCTGCCCAGTGATGTTCACAGAAAGGGGGAGGATGTTGGTTTCTGCTTCCCTCACTGAGCAGCAGAAGTGCTTGTCACAAGACAGGTGTTTACATTCCACACAGTCTGTACTGTTGGAGGTTTTTCCCACGGGAACGGGAGACTGGATGTGACGTATACTGGTTTCCTGTTTTTCCCTGCTCTTTGCAGTTTCAGTTTGTGTGATTCTCTCCGTGCTTTAGAGGAGAGATGACGCTTTCTCTGCTCTGGCAGAGGGAAGATGTTTTTCTGTAACTTACCAGCTTTGAACTGTAAATAAAGTAGTATAGAGCATGTTGGCACGTATTTTTCATCATTCCGCTGTGCACTGGACACTGCTTATCCCCAACAACTATTTGATATGAAACCTTTCTGTTACTGATTCTTTTTCTTTTGAGCTATGTTCAACCTGGTCTTTGTCAGCTCCTGGAGATTCTTTTAATTGCAGCCAGAATCTGCATGACAAGACACTGGTAAAGGAATCAATTCCCATCTGTTAAGGAACAGTTTACAAAAAGCTGCCTTTGTTATGGAGATGAAGAAGCTCATGAGATATAAATGGTTCTACTAAGCTATACAATTCAAAACTGTTCTGATGTCTGGACTTGTTTTATACATTAAAAAAGGCACCACACTCTTTTCATACTCCAGTAATCTACACTACATTTATTTTTACTTTATTTTTAAAAAAATAAATACATAATAATGGGTGATCAATATAAGGAAACATTAGATTCTGGGCATCTTGGCACAATTATTGGAACATATGCTGCCAAAGAAAGCTACTTCTTAAAGGGCATCACAAGCTTTTTCTCAGATTTAAGATGTCCATACCCAGCAAGTGGAAGCCCAGGAACTGGTGCGGTAAAGCTAAAAGTTAGAGCCAAGTGTTTAGAACCAGAAACAAGCTAAGGACCAGTAAAAGCTCATATTATAGGCAAAGGCCCAGTCTGAACAGAAAGTCTTTCTTCACTTGCTCACTCTGATGTTGACGTGAGTGGGTTCTGGGTTCTACCCCTACTGAACATTAAGCTAGATCCCTTGGAACAATGACAGCTCCCTTGAATACCCCCGAGTCGCCTAAGCAATAAGAGCCATGATTCAGGTATCCCATGGTGCTTAAATATATAACCTATCATTGTTGTTGTTGTTGTTTAGTTGTTTAGTTGTGTCCGACACTTCGTGACCCCATGGACCAGAGCACTCCAGGTACTCCTGTCTTCCACTGCCTCCCACTGTTTAGTCAAACTCATGTTCATAGCTTCATCCAGCTATCTCGTCCTCTGTCGTCCCCTTCTCCTTGTGCCCTCAATCTTTCCCAATATCAGGGTCTTTTCCAGGGAGTCTTCTCTTCTCATGAGTTGGCCAAAGTATTGGAGCCTCAGCTTCAGGACCTGTCCTTCCAGTGAGCACTCAGGGCTGATTTCCTTAAGGATGGAGAGGTTTGATCTTCTTGCAGTCCATGGGACTTTCAAGAGTCTCCTTCAGCACCATAATTATATTTGCCCACCCATAACCTGCCATTAATTTTGATTTCTCTCAGCTTTAAGTTCAGTTCCCCACATTTTCACATCAATTTAAGATTATTATTCTTTAAAAAATACTCCTCATAAAAATTCACTTGCATTTTAGTGCAAATTTATCATAGTACACAAATGTTTGTATGCAATTTTCCATAATATAATATATTTTCTATATTATTTTTACTAATATTTCCATTATTGTGTATGCTATGCTCCCACAATATGCATTTTTGTATGTGTTGTTTGTCCCAAGAACTTTATTGCAAATTGGAAAAGTTCACATTTCAAAGGGGAGCACTGTTTTAGTTCGTATATTCTTTCAGAAAGTGTACGTGTATGTTAAGTTTGTCTTAAGCAAGAACTGAATCTTATTTCTCCCCACTTCATCAAGTTGGCAAAACATTTTCTCATATTAAAGACTTGGGCAATATGAAAGGACTATGCTTATGATGTCCTGTTGAACTTACCCCATGTTAGTCCCCTTACTCACCTATTTCCATGTTTCTATTTTTTATATTTAAACTCCTGTAGCACTGTAAACTTCTGTGGGTTAGAGACTACACTGCATCACAAGAGCTTGATATGTTCTCCTCTGCCTCAGGGGTGTGAGAGTGTGGCAGTAACTCTGTGGCAAAACACCTGCTTTGCATACAGATTCCAAGCGCAGTCCATAGCATCTTGTTGGTCTTAAAGAGACCCCTACCTGAAACCCAGGATAGCCATTGTCTATCAGTACTGGGTTAGATGGACCAATGGCCTGAATTAGTGTAAGACAGATCTCTATGTTCAGAGCCCTTGTGGATAGCGACTAAGCAAACCTCTTTTTTTTGCTAACTGCAATGATCTCAAATGATGCTATGGAAATACATGCATATATAAAGATTGCATGTGAAGATTGTATAAGAACAGAAGGAGAGAGCAAAAGAGCAGCAGTTTCCTTGAATAGCAAGCTACACCAAAGCTAAAGCTCTTCTCGGTGAGCTGCATTAACAGAAATGTCCGTCATATTTATCAAAGTTTCTCATTTATTTTCTATATAACAATGCATTCCATGTGTTACTAATCTAATTGTTAGCTACACTAATTCCAGGAAAGTAATTTCCACAGCAATAATTCACATGCCTACACATGTACCTATGTTACTCCCCCTACATAAAAAAAATAAAATAACTGAACATGGTTCTCAAACATTCATTACCTTTTTCACAGTCGCAGCTTCCCCTTTGCTTGCTTTTCTGAGTTATTGATGTGTCACAATGTGACCTCCTTTTTGGCACTCTAGACTCTAGGTCAGAAGACCAACCAGTGGCTAACAAAGGATAACATGGCTAAGCGGTGCTGTGAGGTCATGGAGAAAGCCAGGTAAATGGTGCAAGAAATAGATACAAACAGTTACTTTAGATTTGATCTCAAGCACTTTATAGTATCCCCCTTTGCAAACACAGGTGTGATTTTCATTGCAGAAAACAGAGACCAAAAAAAAACCCAACCCCAACACCAATGGGGAAAGATTGGAAAATAAAAGAGTGCCCTATATAACTCAGCAATGGTAGTATTCTGGATTTTTTGTGATTTCTGATAACCTATCTGGACATTCATGATAGCAGAAACACATGATGGCTCATGGTGTACAATGGACCACCATGGAAACCCTTGTCGTGCATTACTGGCAGTGGCGCTATCAAGGCACGACCTGGGGGCGAAATGAATCAGAGTCCCCAAACAAAGCATGGCTGGCTTGTCACATTTTGAAGTAACTGAAGTAGTTTGTACTACCTTCTATATAGCACCCAGGACCACTGCTTTATCAATGTTTGTTTCATTGCATGTTTATTATTTTATTGTTTCTTTGTGACCTTTCCGCTCTTCCTCCAGCCCACTGTGTGAATTGAATCTTACATTCAAATTCTGAACTGTCATTAATATTAACTGTAGTTAGTGAAGGCAAGTGAGCTTCATAAACAATGGTTTGAAGTTGATTTGTTTCAAACCAACCATAGTTAAGGTTAACCATAGTCTGTCTTGCTCAGACAACATAACATAACAAGCTGCTGCTGATCTAAACTGGAAGTGAAATCTTCTTAATTCCTCTTTGCAGCCATGAAAGAAGAGGAAGGGTGGGCATGTGAGTGTGAGGCTGAAGGAGGACTCAATCTCGAAATGGCCAATGTATTTCACATATTTGCCTTTCTGCTAACACATCCCCATTTTTGTTACAAGACACTTGACAATTATGACTTTCTGCTATATTAATAGCAGATGTACCATCCATTATAAAATATACCCAGAGTAATCTTGCATCAATCTTACATTTAGCAACCTATTTTATTTCTTTATTATTTTTCTCAGGCACATGTAACAAATGGATGGATGTTGTGAATGCAATTCTGAAGGCCATCACAAAAATAAGGAATTTTATGTTTGTTTGCCAAAACCATTCACCAATATGTTTTTAAGAAATTCTAAGTTATAAAAAAGGCTGTGTGGAACTTAAAATGCTTTAAATGTAAGCCCTCCAATTAATTCCTTTCCCTCACCACCTCTCACCTTGTTTAGCTCCAAAAGACTCCAAAATATGCACAGTGACTGTGCTTAAAGACAAATATTCATTCAGAGGTAATGTACTTAAGCACTCTTGGTCTTAAATATTAAATTCAATAAACTCATTTCTATTAAATTACTAGATATGCAGAAGGGTCGGCAGCTTGCACTGCCATTGGATAGTATGCTGAAGCCGCTTGGAAACCTAAAGGAGATTCAGCCCATTAAGTTTAAAAGCATTGAGTTTCTTATGATTAATGTTGTGGACAAAGGTGACTTTATTGTTAAACCAAAAATTTTGATAACATGGCACAGTTCAGCACATTCATAAATGCCTTGGCATTCCCTGTCTTTTTCTAAGCCCTATCCAGGTCTTAGGATATTAACAGTGCAATCCTATTTAGGGCTGTGGATATTTTTTTCAAATGCTTGATCTTGAAGTTAACAATAAAACATTGTATATTTAGTGGTACATTACCCCATTTTATCTCCATGACCACACTAAATAACAAGTTAGACTGAGAGGAAGAGAGACTGTCCCACACTTATTTAGATATCTTTCTTGAAAAAAGCACCTGGGGGCAGGGGGGAGGTTCAGTGGTATGGCATGTACTGTACTTTGTGGGGAGAAGGTACCAGATTTGATTCCAAGCATCCACAGGTAATGCAATTAGTATTCAACCCTTGACCCAAATATGCATTAAAACTACTTCATGTTCTTTTTCTTACTTTATGTGTCTTACCTCAGTGACCAGTAGTGTCCTCCAAAGCCCCCAGTTGCAGACCAATTGGAAAGAGATAGGCTAGGTGTAGCTGGCATGGCACCCTCCAGGTGTTAACAACCATGGCCTTCAGCTTCAGTCATTGTCATAGGAGTGTGCCGGTCAGTAATCTCACTGTTCAGAGTTGGAGGTAACACTTCATTAGCAAAATCACAGCCTCCACAGACTTGGCTGAGTGACACACCTAATGAGCACAGCAGCTTATTCATGGCGGCCATAGTCCTTGAAGATCAGCTGCTGAGACTGAAGTCCCCACCTCCTCACAGCCATCTAAGTCTTATCCTCTCCAGGGCTTTTTCCAAGCAATCTGAGACTACGCCTGCATGCAGCCAGCCTCTCCCCCGCCCTTTCTGTGCCTCTTCTGGTTCTGGGAGACAAGAGGAGGAAAGCTTGTCTCAGGAGTAGGGGTGATTCTTCACCACATCTCTGCCTCTTTGCCTCCCTCCTCCCACAGTCCAGCTTCATCTTCTGCCTCTGATTCTGGATTTCTCTCTGCTACAGACTCCCAGCTAACTAAGACCTGTTACCTCTTCAGCTTCTGACACCTCTTCCCAGTCTGCTCCCTTTTCTTCCTCTGACCACTTATCATTGTCCCACAACCACTCCATGGGGCTCTGAGCCTTCTTCCCTTGGTGGTTCCCCAGCTGGTTCCTTCCTCCACTCCTCTGAATCCAACCAGTCCATGACAGTCAATACCATATGCCAATGATCAGGGGTAATGGGAATTGTAGTCTAAAACAACTGGAAGGACCACATTCACAATCCCTGAGTTAGATGAACCAGTGATCTGATTCTATATAAGCAGTTTCCTCTGTATGCATCGGGCTCTAAAAATTCATAGCTTGGTCTCTTATATTGGCCTCTAAATCACCTTGTCTTGAGTCGAATGCATTTTTTCTTGAGGTTTCCTCTAATCACCAAGCAGCACCCTCAGCATGGCACATCAGCTATGCTTGGCAGTAACATGACAAGCACTATATATGACACTGTGGTGAATCATCATAGAAATTCATGGAGATATTGTGGTAATAGATAGTTAGCATGGTATAAATATATCTAATAATAATAATAATAATAATAATAATAAACCTATGTCCCCTCTGCTCCCCATCTGGAAAAAAGAAATTCTACACAGGTAATTTCTCTGCTAAAGAAGTGATTTCCCCTCCTGGCTCCTCAGAGAGTCTTTACATTTCTTTGAATTTACAGCATTAATTCACCATGCATGGAAGGTGAATAGTCAGAAGCTCTGGGGACCTGTTACCAGGTTCTTACATGACAGGAAACACACAACAGTACCAAAATGTCTCTGGAGGTTGTAAAATTACCATCTAGTGATGTACAGCACCTGAATTCAGAGGATGTATAGCACAAGCCTATTAGCTGACTGTCTCCCCCTGAATCCAAGAGGAAGGGGAATAAAATGGAAAAAAGGAGCAGTTATAAACAGTGCAATCAGTCACAATGCTTGTAGAAACAGCTCAAAACCTACTTTGCCTCTGTCTTCACCCAAAAAGAAAGTTGTGCTCAATCTGGTGAAAAAAGATTAAACAAGGCAAACATGCAGCCCAAGGATGGAAAAAAGGTAGTAAGGGAACACAAAACTATTTTAAAAGAATGCAAATCTCCAGGCGTGATGAGCTGCACCCAAGGGTACTAAAGAAGCCTGCAGATGTAATCTCACAGATTCTATCTATCATCTTGGAAAATTATTGGAGAACAGGTGAGGTCCCTGCAGACAGGAGGTAAGCAAATGTCATCCTCATCTTCAAAAAAGGGGAGGGGCAGACCCAGGTAACTACTGACCAGTCAGCTTGATGTCGAGGCCAGGAAAGGTAATGGAACAGATAATTAAACAGTCTGTGAGCACTTAAAAAAGGATGCTGCGATTGCTAAGGCCCATCATGGTTTTCTCAAAAACAAGTCATGTCAGTTTCTATAGAATGAAGATAGGAGACGATCATGCCTTTGTGATATAGGAGTGGTATTCAACTAAGTTTTGCTCAGACTGAAATTAATGGGTCTAACAGTAAATGTATGCACAGGTTTAAACTTGTCCTTCAAAGATGCTCAGCTTGTTTAGTAGAAAAAGCTATCCACAATTGATCAAGGCATAACTGAGTGAACATTGGACACTAAGGGGTTATAGCCAATGCTAGTAGACCAAATTAATTTAATGACCACAACTAAATAAGGTTACTTAAGTTCAATTAATAAGAGTTAGTTGAATACAATCTTATGGTTTACTTGCTGAGCATAAAATGAAAGGGCCCACAGCATTAATCACTCCTTCAGTATCTTATTTGGGTAGCTCCCAAAGTCATAGCTTTGGTTTGAACCCAGAGAGCAAATTAAGCCTCTGTGTGTCCAAGCCCCCAGGTCTAGATGAAACTAGCCTATATGCGACCCTGACTAAGGACGCGTGAATCAGTTTCTCATTTTTTCCAATCTGAAGTTCAACCCTCTACTTTTCCACCTTAGTTTGAGGAATTTCTGGAAAGTCCTCAGCATTTTAATAAACATGTTTGGGTGTAATTTTGCCTAAAGCACACCTTTCCCCAAAGCATTCCCCCCCTAATATATTCATTTTTATAAATACTTTGCCCTAGTATATGATCTGTTGTACATATTGCTTGGCTGGAGAACTGCATTGCAAAATTCAGAAAAGTGTGAATTTCAAATAATGTGTATTGTTTCACTAAGTGTGTATTTGGTAAATCTATTTTTAAGTGTCAGCTAAACCAGATTTCTCCCCTGACACCCTGACCTATTGTTCTCCTACTTCTAGAATGACATGGCCTCCATTTGTGTGAAGAAGCTCAACCTGCTCCTTCTGGAAGCCTAACTAGCTAGTTGTTTTGAGTGAAAATTTTAATAAACTAGTCTGAAACAATTTTAAACCTGTGATATAGACTCTCCCCAACCCCTGATTTTGCTACTATATTTTCACCAGTTATTCTATGCTTGTATTTCTTCAGATATTCTTAATTTCCTGTGTTGGTTCTGATAAAATTGGAGGTTTTATTTTGAAATACAAAGACTTAGATTATATTCCCCAATAAGACCATTTCCTTTTACTTTTCAGAGTTTTCATGAGGACTTCATTCTTTTATTCTTTTTTTAAAAGAGACATCTTCCTTTGTTCCTTTCAGAGTCCATAAAGTAAAATGCATTAGGTATCAATGGTGATGCTGCTTAAATTCAGTTAATTAAGATTAAAAGTAAGACATAGTCTTATATGAGGAAGGAAACCCTATATGTTTTATTTAAACAAATATATAAAATGAGTTTTTCAATTGCCTATTTAACATGAGGTCAGCTTTCCCCAGCTTGGTGTCTGGTAGAGGCAGTGATGATGAGTTTAAATTTCTATCTGTTCCAGGGCAGCAAATACCAAAGGGATAAAACAATGCAAAAAAAACAACAACATTTTTAAAAACATTTTTAAAATACAGTGGTACCTCGGGTTAAGTACTTAATTCGTTCTGGAGGTCCGTTCTTAACCTGAAAGTGTTCTTAACCTGAAGCACCACTTTAGCTAATGGGGCCTCCTGCTGCTGCCACATGATTTCTGTTCTCATCCTGAAGCAAAGTTCTTAACCTGAAGCACTATTTCTGGGTTAGCAGAGTCTGTAACCTAAAGCGTATGTAACCTGAAGCGTATGTAACCCGAGGTACCACTGTACATATAATGCTTACATTATATGTTGGGGTAAGAGCCAAATGTATTTGAGGAAATAAACAATGCTCCTGGGTCATTTGGCTGGGAGAAAGCTATTCTGATAACTGTTCAATTGTTATCTGTGTTCTTTCAATATTGGTTGCTTTGGGGTGGGGGGTGGACAGGAAATAATCTAAAATGCAACAGGTATGAAAGCTTTTTCTAGTACTTTTCAGGAACAGATTTGCTTTATTTGCAGATAAGTAAGTAGAACATAAGTGGCGAAAACAGAAGGCACCCCTGCAAGGGATCTGATATCCCACGGAGGCACCATAATTCAACTTGCCCTCTCCCTCTCTCTCTCTCTGTCTCTCTCTGTCTGTCTGTCTCTCTCTCTCACACACACACCCTTGTAAACACACACACACACACACACACACACACACACACTTTCCAAAGCTAAGTGGCAGCTGTCATCTCACCTTACTCAAACTCTGATGGGACAATCATTCAAACACAGATTCTCAGCCATTAGCTCTCACTGAGGAAACATCAACCAACCCTTCTGGGCTATATTCATCAGCAATCTGCCTAATAAAAGATCAGTCAGGCCAACCCTAACAATATTTACTTTAAATATTAGCACAAGTTCTTTCTGGATAAAAGCCAATGAGAGTCCCTCCTCCTAAGAGAGTGGTAACAAGTAAGCTGCTCAAGAGGTTCTGAGGTGGAGAACTAGAATATGTTTTAAAATGTGGCATGTAAAATATTTTTTTTAACAAATATTCCCTGTAATGTAATGAATTTCCTTCAGACATACCCAATATACTGTATTTATTTCAAAATGTGTGTATTTATTTATTTACTTTTGCCTTAGGCAATGTAATACTTTAGTCCTAGTACTCCTACATAGGGATAAGCTTGATTCATTTCACATCTGAATGTGAGTATTTAATTTGCACATTCTGAAATAATATAGGAACTAAGGTGCATAGATGATAGAGATGATAGATAGATAGATAGATGATAGATAGATAGATAGATAGATAGATGATATAGATAGATAGATAGATAGATAGATAGATAGATGATAGATAGATGATAGAGATGATGATAGATGATAGATAGATGATAGATGATGATAGATAGATAGATAGATAGATAGATGATTGATAGATAGATAGATAGATAGATAGATAGATAGATAGATAGATAGATATAGATAGATGATAGATGATATAGATAGATAGATGATAGATAGATGATAGATGATAGAGATGATAGATATGATAAATGATAGATAGATGATAGATAGATAGATGATTGATAGATAGATAGATAATAGATAGATATAGATAGATATAGATAGATGATAGATAGATATAGATAGATGATAGATAGATGATAGATAGATAGATAGATAGATAGATAGATAGATGATAGATAGATAGATAGATGATAGATAGATGATAGATAGACAGACAGTAGGATAGTGTGTGCATAAAAATGGATATATTATTGAAAATAATGTACAAAAATATATTATATATGGGGAGACTGCTTTGCAAAAAGTATATATTAGGCATAATTGCCTGTATATTACAGTGGTGCCTCTAGTTACGAACTTAATTCATTCCGGAGGTCCGTTCTTAACCTGAAACTGTTCTTAACCAGAGGCATGCTTTCACTAATGGGGCCTCTTGCTGCCACTGCACCACCAGCACACGATTACCATTCTCATCCTGGGGCAAAGTTCTCAACTTGAGGTAATTCTTCCAGGTTAGCGGAGTTTGTAACCTGAAGCATTTGTAACCTGAGACATTTGTAACTCGAGGTACCACTGTACATGTATGATAGGGGAAAACAGCACTAAAATGCTGCCAAATTTTAAAAGATGAATTCACAAACTGATTTGGAAATCTGGATAATTTAAGATAGGAAAAATTAGAAAGTGAGAGAAACCAAATTTGCCCATCCCTACTCTTAGATCTGCCCTGTAATATCTGGTAGATGTGTCTTTATCCCCCCCCCCCCTTTTGAAATTAACAGTTCTACTCGCTTTGGAGAGAAACATGTGTTCAATTTTAATGCCATGACAATGTTCTAAAACTTTGAATATGTGAGCACGCAAATGTGAAATTGTTCAAACATCCTTGACTCTTAATATGATAAAATGTACAAATGTAGAATTAAATAGGCATAAGATCTCAGACTTTAGAAGCATTATGTAATAATCTAAATAGGAGACTGCGGCTAATGTAACCTCTTCAATGCATGAATGAAAATAAATACACTAAAATGAAATTATCCTAGTGCCTCTCTTTTTTTTCTTCTTTTTGCAAATGTCTAATAAATTTGAAAAATACTTCTGATCAAAATGAAGACAAACAAGCCTCTCTGAGATCTAGGTTAACTGCTAACCTCAATCTTTGTGTAAGTGTTGTAGCATAACTGCTCAATATTACAGCTGGTACTTAACACATTTAGGATTGATTGAAAGTGTTTGGAAAGGATAAAAGCTTAGCAAACTAATTCAGGAAAAAATTATATTTATCTGAACCAATTTCTATAGCTTGACATGTTATGATTTACCTCTAAGCCTCTAAAACAGCTTAGAAAATCTTTCTCCTCGTGGTTTGACTGATTTCCTTCTACATACACTGCTTAATCCCTCCTGGGAAAACAATTAATATCGAAGCAAACACCGCATACATTGACTATGATAAACTAAAAGATGTGTGAGATTAGAAGTGACGATGAACTCCACACAGCTGGATAATGCGGCATAATGAAAGAGTCCTGAAAATTGAATGCCCGGGAAGGAAGGAAGGAAGGAAGGAAGGAAGGAAGGAAGGAAGGAAGGAAGGAAGGAAGGAAGGAAGGAAGGAAGGAAGGAAGGACAGATGGGTTTTAATCACATGGCAGCAGGCTCAGGTTGCACAATTAAAATTGCTTTGGAACTCATGCATAACAACTCCTCCCTCATCAAATTGGACCTAGTGCAATAAGGAATATGATGGGGAAAATTCATTGGAAAATGTGGCCTAAGGTTTGTTTGGTGCAATGTTGTCAAACCTTCCCAACAAATGATCAATAAACAGGCAATGCCATCTAATTTCCCTTAAAAACAACAACAATGGGACAAATGCTCAATAAACACATCCTTGGAAGGAAGGAAGGAAGGAAGGAAGGAAGGAAGGAAGGAAGGAAAAAAGAAAGAAAGAAAGAAAGAAAGAAAGAAAGAAAGAAAGAAAGAAAGAAAGAAAGAAAGAAAGAAAGAAAGAAAGAAAGAACATTTGCAAGTGTCTACGTATGTAATTGATTTAAAAGGGGAAATAGCCATAGTTCAGTGTCAGAGAACATGCCTTGAATGTAGAAGGGCCTAGGTTAAATTTCCAGCATTTTCACGCTGGACTAGGAAAGAGTCATGCTTGAAACTCCGAAAAGCCACTGTCAGTCATAGTCGTCAGTGTTGAGCTAGATGGACCAGTGGTTTGACTAAGTATTAAGCAGTTTCCTCTGTTTTTGTGTTGAACACATCTTGGAAGGAACTCTCAAGTTCTCTTCAGACGTAAATTTGTTTTCTCTGAGTGCACTTTTAAACTGTAAATTCCTTGGGCAGATACATTCCTTCCTGTCCTCTGTAAACTTACATGCACACTGACGGCAGAAGATAGATAAATAAATAAGAGCAGCAATAACTCTTGTCTGAGTATTAGACTTAGACTAGAAACCTGTGTTCAAATCCCTGCACAGACATAAAGACATTACTTGAAGGCCTTGAGCCACTCATTGTATCTCAACCGAAGGTCTCCCACAGTCTTGTTTTGAAGATAAAATGGCAGCAAGGAAAAACTACGGTGGTACCTCGGGTTAAGAACTTAATTCGTCCTGGAAGGCTGTTGCGTGTCGAGGTCCCCAGGTCCACCCCAATAACTCACACATCACACATAATTTTTTGTTTAAGATTTTTGGCATAATTTTGGCCACAACTTTATTAAAATACAAATTTTGTGAGTGGTTGCTTAGGCATTGGTTGCAACTATCTGCCCCCACCATGGGGGACAGACTGACATTCCGCACGATGCGAAAGTCAGAATAGGGGAATACACTTGGAACCTGCCCTCACCCCAAATGCAATCAGGAGCTCATTGCTATGGCACGAGCCCCTTTGACAGAGTAGACAAGCAATAGTTAGCCCCCAATTCCTTTAACGGAATCCCTTGCAGCAGCAGCATTAGAGGGGCAGGCACAGCCAATCCATGCCCCTCAACCAACCAAACCATAAACCAATGCCTAACCACGAACCTTACAAGTTGTGACGATTTGCTACGCAGTAGGCAAAATCCAAATGGCCCCAGCCAATCAGCCAGATGGACAAAATTCCTACCAGGCCCCCGCTCCAAAGCAGACGACCCCATGACAGGCATAGCAAGGTCAAAGCGAACAACCCTATTCTAGGGAGGGAGGGACGGGCAATCCGATGCACGGGCGAAAAGAGGAAGCCCTAGCCTCGTGCAAGGAGTTTTAGTATTTCTGGCTGTCAATCAATAAATGGCAACAATAACTTCTTCCCAACAACAAGGGAAACCCCAATCACATCAGTGGCCAACGATCAATTAGCCCACCTACCAACTTTGGAGTGTCCTGGCGGCCCCCACCGCAACACAAGCTCTCCATGAAGGAGAACACGCTTTCTTAACCTGAAACTGTTCTTAACCTGAGGTACCACTTTAGCTAATGGGACCTCCCACTGCTGTTGCGCCGCCGCACAATTTCTGTTCTCATCCTGAAGCAAAGTTCTTAACCTGAGGTACTATTTCTGGGTTAGCAGAGTCTGTAACTGGAAGCGTCTGTAACCTGAAGCGTCTTTAACCCGAGGTACCACTGTATGTACACTGCCCTGAGCTCCTTGAAGAAAAGGCAGGATGTCAATGTGATTAACAGTAAATAATAATCTCATGAGCTCTGACTTTTGGGACTGTGCTATTAATATGCTACCATGTTTAAAGTTGGTCTTTAATAGGTTGTGATGTGACAAATATAGAACAAGGCAGTCAGAAAATACGCCTGGATTTAATACCAGAGCCTTCTGTACAGTCATGTGGGAAATATTTTTTTTAAAGTTCTTAATCAATGCAGGCACATTCACATCTGCTTCTAGATTCTGGCTGTGTAGAACTTGGTAGCAACAATACCTTTCCTACTTTGAGCACTGAGCATGTGAATGTGCTGAGCCAGTGCGTCAGATCTTGCACAGCTTTAGACTTCAACTTCACCATTAGGATTCTCACTTTCGCCTAAGTCAAAGTAGCCCGTTGAAACATCTAGAAATTGTCACTCTGGCATACTTTGGTTTCCCACTACAGAAACAGGATGATATTTACAGTATAAACAATCATACCATGGGGAAACTCCCTATACCAACTCAAAGATATTTTTTTTCATTGTTGCAGCAGAATCATATATGGATGGGTGCTCACTAATTTTGGGTAGACCAATCAATCCCTTTCAGATTTTTCACTTTCTCATTTTTCAAATCTTAATTTTGGTTTGCCACATTTCCATTGCAATCTGATTTTTTGGTAATTTTTCAAGAATTCAACAATATAATACACATTTCTCCTGGTCTCCACATTTTTGTGTGCAGTCTTGCTCAATATACACATGTAGGCAGACACTTTTCCCTAACACTTATGTGTGCTGTTTTCACTGATATTCACTTTTAAAGCACACACATTTTGGAGACATTTGTGACTGAAGAACTGTATCACAACACTTGGAGGATTGAGAATTTTGAAGCATAGCTGCATTTTTCTTTACATATTGCTTTGGGAAGTGTAAATTTGGTAAGCTGGCATTAAAACTGAATCAATTTCCTCCCTCATTCAGAGTTATAGCCACCTTAAATTCTCTTTTTTCCAGACTGGAGATAGTCTGACACTCTTTGGTCATGCAGCCTGAAACTTTAGGAAATAATGCCAAATCACATACGGTATGTCTCCTGCAAGACCTTCAGGCCCAGCAGGAAGAGAGGCAGCTCTTCTCTCTCCAGAGAAGCTGGACCACTGAGCTCTCTTCAATTATAGCTATGTCTTGCTGCCTCCTTGCCACTTCCTTCAGAGCTGACTGACCTCAGGAGCCTGACTGCATGATGACACAAATCTGACTGAGCCATTCTCTTGGAGGGTGATCTCAGGAGCATGCTCAGAACCTAATCTGGGGAAACTCATGCCAAAAATTTATCTAGGGGAGCATGGCCAGTTTGGTTGCACCGAGCATGGAGCTTCTGGGGGCGTGTAGAACTGGCTTCCATTAGGGTGACAATGAAACAATTCATTCAAATGACACAATCATTCAGATGTGGCCTGTGGATTTCTGCACATGCCCAAATAACTGTGACATTGCTTTCTTTAATGAAAGTAAATGTCACCATCTAGTTACATTTGCAACCAAGGAGTTTGCCATGTTCAGCCTCCCCCTTCCATAATTTAGGAACAAGTACGATTTAGTGATAAAGTTTTAAATAAGAACACTTACCTTGACAGAAAACAGGAGAAAGAAACAAAGACACTGCCCCTTGTGTGCTGTATAATGAGTCACTATTCTCATTTTTCACCTGAAATCAATCGTTACGGTGCTGCAGCAAACACTGCCTCATCTATACATATATATCATTTTTCCAAAGGATGCTCTAGAGAGGACATAGATCAATATGAATTCATTTTTCCTGGTAATGGAAAATATTTCAAATGTTCAGCTATCAGAAACCATTGAGAACTTCAGGCGATGACATGCTTATGCTTCACCCCCAAAGTCTAGGACATATATAAACCTCCTGGATTCTGTGCATACCTGAATTACATTGCTAAGAAGTTAGATGGTTTACAATATCATATATATGCCAGCAGTCCCTACAGCAGAATCTCTGTCTTTTGGTGTCTCTCTCTGGTTAATTGTTGTCCCCCCTTTTGCCCTAATTTTTGTCCCTTAAAAAAAATTAAGAGTCCTGCTGGATCTGCCCATCTATTTGGTCCAACATTATGTTTCTCAGACTGCCCAATTAGATGTCTGTCAAAAATCCACAAGCAGTGCATGAGTGCATTGGCCCTCTCTCACTGTTGTTCCCTAGCAACTGGCATTCACATGTATGGGGCTGCTGATCCTGGAGGTAGTACTTAAGATCCCTGCTGGATCAGACCAAATGCCTATCTAGTCCAGCATCCTGTTCACTTTGGTGGCCAATCAGTGGCCTGTTGGAAATCTACAGGCATTGCATGAGTTCAATTGCCCTCTACTGCTCTTCTTTCTTCAATGACTGGTCTTCTGCTGTCGCCTCTGGTTCTAGAAATTGTATACTGTCATCATAACTGATAGCATTCGCAGCCTTATCCCACATGAATCCTAATCTAATTTTAAAGCCATGTGAGTTATTGGCTATCACTACAACTTATGGAAGGGGATTCCATAGTTTAACTATGCACCATGTGAAGCAGTATTTCATTTTATCTGTCCCAAATCTCCCACTGTGCAGCTTCATTGAATGACCTTGGATTCTAGTACTATGAGAGAGGAGGAAAAACTTATATCTGCCCACTGTCTTCAAGCGATGCATAACTTTATGAGCTTCCATCATGGTGCCCTTATCAGACCTTATCAGAGCATCTGCTCAGCATGCAAAAGGTCTCAGGTTAAGGCCCTGGCATCTCTAGGCAAGGCTGGACAGACTTTGGTCTGAAAGTCTGATGAGCAACTGCCTGTCGGTGCAGAGATAATTCTGAGCAAGATAGACCATTGGCTTCTATTTGCCTTCTTTCTAAAGCAAAAGTACTAGCCATTGTAACATGTCCTCAAAGGCAAGTTTATCCAACCTTTGCTGCCCTTTTTCCAGCTCTGTGCAATATCCCTTTCCAAGTGAAGCAATGGAAGCATGCACAATGTTCCAAGTGTGATTACATCATAGATTTTGACAAAGGCCTTATGATATTGGCAGTTTTATTTTCAACTCTTTTCCTAATCATCCATAACATGGAATTCACCTGTTGGATGTCTTATTAAAATTTCCCTCATGTGAGTTATTATATTGTCAATCTTCAGAGTTCAGTTCCCGCCCTTTATCTGTAAAAGTGAAATTTGACTATGTGGGTGGATGCATCTAGTACACACGCATGTTAATTAGGGATGGGTGAATCAGTCAATTTCTGTCTCTCTCATTTTCTCATTTTTGCAAGCTTAAGTTTAGTTTTCCACATCTCCACATCTGTTTGCAATTAAAATATATATATTCTGGTGAAAATGTATCAGTATTTTAGTGTGAATTTCTACTAAGGGGTGTGTGTATGTGTGTGACAGAGGGATGCATAGAAAATAAATGAACCACATTTAATGTTATTATACACCAACTTTGCTCCAAGGAGGTCAACGAGACATGCATTCTTTATTCTATTTATATCCCACCCTTCCTCCAATTAACTTAATTTAGTGGACATGATTCCCCCTGTTTTACCCTCACAAGAAACCTTTGAGAAAGGTTAGGTTGAGGGTGGGAGAGAGAGATGGAGACAAAAGAAAGAGAGATTGCCAAAGGTCATACAATGTGTCTAATCACTTGAGTGGAAATATTAAACTGCTTTCATAGGATGCTACCTTATACTGAATCAAGACTTCACTCCATCTAGCTCAAAATTGTCTGCCACAGGGGTAGCCAATATGGTGTCACCAGATGATGTTGGACAACTACCCCAAACATCCAAAACCATTGGCCATTGTGGCTGTGTCTAATGGGAGTTGCCCGAGTCCAACAGCATATGGAGAACACAAAGCAGTCTTCCCCTGGTTTACACTGACTGGTAATGATTTTCCAGGCTTTCAGGCAGGAATCTTTTCCACTTCTACTTGGAGATGCCAGAGGCTGAATCTGAGACCTTCTGCATGCAAAACATGTCTTCTATCCAAAGACCCTTCCAAGTCCTATTCCAACACTCTAAACATTGTACCACACTGGCTCTGCTGGATTCTAGTACTATGAGAGAGGGGGAATACATAATAGTGTAGAGTGTGAGGCAAGGTAACCGATTCTTGGCATGAACAGTGAAGTGTCGCAAGCACACAATTGTTTTCATCTTCAAAATGTAGATCAAGTTTGTACTGTGGTTGAAAGGTTTCAGGGACATTACAGGCCTTAGTGTGAATGTGGATCTGATTCGCAGTCATGTACCCATTCGGGATGGTGTGTTTTTTCTTGTGGTATCCTTATGTGAACTCAGTTCATTTAAATCCATGGCTCATAAAATGCAAATAAGCTCAGCCCACTCTTGCATTTTGCAAAAGTTACTTAATTGACTTTGATTCTCCAGGCCACCGTTGCAAGAACTCCTTGCATAATGGATTTCACTATTTGCAGTTCTGCTACTGTTAATCATTCCCCACCATCACCAAGTATCCATTTGCATGCCCTCAAGATATTGCAATTAGTTTGCCATGTGGTATCATTGTTCTTGTCTTCCTACCCACTGGGCAGCTTGTGTTCCTGACCATCCCATCCATTTTAAAATCACACCTGCAAGCACTGTCTTTTTTCTAGAAAAAAGATGCTGTTCCTCACCATGAAGTATTCTTCTCGGTTGCCTGGTTGAGGCTGCTGCTGGATGGGCCATACTGTGGGCTGGGCTCAGGGTGGGGCAATTGCCTGCAGAGCACCCAAAGCTGGGCTCACTGCTGATGGAGGATATGGCCTTCTGCCTCTGTGGCATCCGCAAGACCTTTAAGAAAGCTGGAGACCTCTTGGTGCTGCCCAGCCTGGCTGCCGCTGCTGCTACCGCCACAAATCTGACCCACCTGGGAACCAATGAGCAGCTTGCACAGGCCTTGGAGCTGGCTGAGTGGTGGCAGCAGGTGAAGTGGCAGCCTGGCAGCTTCCTGCAGCTGTGCCACCACAGGACAAGGACAAGGAGGAAGTGCTGCCGCCAAGACTGGCAGTGCCATGGGGTCCACCACTGTTGGCATGAGAAAAAAGGTGCACCCTCCTCACATGCTTGCTTTAGAAGTATATATATATATATATATATATATATATATATATATATATATATATTGGGGGGGGGGTGAGTACCAGTGAGTACAACCAGAAAAAGCACTTCCTGCAAGCAATAAAATACTAAAGAGCATAAGAAAACAGAGGTGGCTTAGTCCCCCACCCCCAAGATACTCAATGGAAGTAAACAAAGAAAAAGCTGTAAGGCTGGAAAATACTAACCTGACTTAAATCAGTACCACTGTTTTAAATGGGGCCTACTGCTGAAGAGAGATGTTAGGAATGGATTTCAGTCTAACGTCAATGGCATTATTTTTATTACCACCAGTTAATAGAAAACTGTGGCACTGCTGTGGCAATGATATCTTATACTGCATGGCAAATTGTTTGTGTGGCCATGTGTGTCTCTGTGCATATGACTTTTACCACAAAAAGCTGCTCAATTAGTATAATTAAGCACTACTACCTCCCCTCCCCCACGCACCATCATGGTGGTAGACAGGTTTAGATTATTAATGTTAATGGCTACTGTAATCATCTCAGTTAAACAGAATTCAAGTGAATACACATTGTAGTCCACACAATGAAATGGGTTGCACAAGTATAATGGCCTGTTTCAATAAGCTGCTGCTTCTTGCGTTATATTTTAATGACTGAAGAAATTTGTACAAGTAAATATTGTGAACACTAACATGAAACCAGCTGGACTCAGGCTGTGAGAAAGAGAACAAGCTTGATTCTTGCTAAAATCAATAATTGAATGCAAGCTTGATTATTGCCAAAATGATCGTGTTCCCTAGTAATGAGAATTTAAGGATACTGGTGACAGTGTTGCCACTGGCTCAGACAGCACCTTAACATGTTGTCCTATAACTTTCCAGATAGCTTCAATATAGCTGAGATGAATAAATGGACAAAAGGAGGTCAGGGGGAAATTGAGTGGGTGGTTGATCTGCAACCACATTAATATATTCTAAAGTTTCCTGTTAGTCTCAAAGAAAAAGGGCATAGTTGTTCATCAAAGCGTGTTCTCACTAGCAGAGAGCACGTGTTGCGGTTGGGGAACAGACCACCATCATGACTAGGCAAATTTGGTGGGAACCCAAGCCTGTAAAGGGTTAAATGGGTTGCTGGGGATTTTTGAGTGTTGCCAATTCGGAGGAGGGGTCAGAGTCTATAAGTAGAGGAGATAGACAAAAGGACATCCTCTTGGTCGTTTTGCATCGGATCACATGGAGCACTTGGACAATCTTCTCATTGTCTGGTTACATTTCTTTATTTCTTATTTCCCCTTTCTTTTTAATCCTCTCTAGTCCCTTAAATAATTTAATTCCCCTTTTTCCTGTCTGATTTCCCACCCCATCCCTTGCCCTGCCCTGTGGGAAGATTCTCCCTGTATCTGTGGCTTGCCTTTCCCAATAGGGAAAGAGCCCCCGTTAGGGGCTTTCTTTTGCAAAAGGTTTCCCCCATTTCTCTCGTTGAAATTGTGGGGCTAGTCAGGGCTGTTCCCAGCTTAGCTGGAATCACTTTCGTTTATAGTATCCCCGAAGGTTGGCTTTAATTTGAGTGTGTGCAGCGCTGTTGGCCAAATTTTAAGCTAGCCTTGGGTGGGAGCACTAATTTGGTTTCCTTTAATATTGCTATGAGACTAAGATTCTCAAGAGCAGAAACTGGGAGGCCTATTCGGCCTGCACATTAACTTCCAAGCCTAAGTCTGCTACAGGTAGCAGTTAATTGTTAAGTCTCTGTCACGTGACTCATTCTCGCTATAGGAATGTATCTGCTTGCAGGCCCAGTTGCTCCTAATGTATATCTGAGGCAGACAGAGGGCCCCAGAGGCTCTCTGTGCCTCCAAGGACTATGAGCACTCTGTATATGCTCTTGAACTATGCCATTTCTGAACAAGTTTATTTTCTTTAAGTTTGTTTTGCCCTGATAGTGGCAACTGCCATTTTAGAGACGAGCCATTGTGGCTTAGTGGCTAAAGTGTAAGACTAGGACCTGGGAGACAGGGTTCATATCCCCCTCTTAGCCATTGTTATAACAAAACAAAACAAAACTAACTGTTCCTTTTAGGTTATTCTGTTGCTGGGTAGTTCTGCCCATTTGTGATAAAAGAACTTTGGGTTTCTTGAAGGGGTGCTTCCTTCTAAAAGGGCAAGCAGGGGTACCTGGACAAGCTGTGGGCTACCTCAACTCTGCTATTTCACCGGAAACATTTATGCCTGGCCTAGCAGGTGATCCTAGGGCTTTGCCCCAGAATTCGATGGCCTGAAAGCGTTTCCAGCCTGAATAGTGTCCCCATGTGGTCTATAAGCAATGGTTTCACTAGGTCAGTCATAGTGCCGGTAATGCCTAGGTTGCAGGATTGGTCCCTGTATGGGACAGCTGCATGCTCCCATACTGGTCTACCTGGACACTTAGGTCCTTTTGGTGGTTACCTCACTGCCAGGGATGTAATGGGCGCCACATTTGCAATATGCAAGTGGGAGAAAGCACCTTTGCGTGCCCGCATTGCAGTTTGCTCTGTGCGTTGCAGGACACAGCGCTGCACAGGCTGCAATTGCATTGCATTGCATGAGAGATTTGCAGTTGCATTGCACAAAGGGTGTGTTTGCATTTGCATGGAGTGTATTGTTGCATTGCACGGAATGTGTTGTTGCATTGCACGGAGTGTGTTGTTGCATTGTACGGAAGGTGGGGTTGCATTGCACGGAAGGTGTGTGCATTGCATGGAGGGTTAATTGCATTGCACAGAGTCTGTTTTTGCATTGCAAGGAGTGTGTGTGCATTGCACGGAGTGTGTAGTTGCATTGCATGGAGTGTAGTTCCATTGAACGGAGTGCGTAGTTGCATTGCACGGAGGGTTTGTGTGTTCATTGCACGGAGTGTGCATTTGCATTGCACAGAGCGTGTTTTTTGCATTACACAGAGTGTGTAGTTGCATTGAACTGAGTATGTAGTTGCATTGCACGGAGGGTTTGTGTGTGCATTGCACGGAGTGTGTAGTTGCATTGCACAGAGCGTGTTTTTTGCATTGCACAGAGTGTGTAGTTGCATTGCACAGAGTGTGTGTCGGAAAAGGAAGCTGGCTCGGCAGTAACTTTGTCAGGACTTCTTTAGGGGTTCTGGCCAGCGTCGGCCCTGTAAATTTACATATCATGATGGCAGCACTAGATGCCCCTGCCCAAGCGGGGGCTGGAAGCTGGCAAGCAATAGCTCAATACCTTTTGCCCATATTCCCATTTTATTTAGGGATCCAGTTGGATATCGTTGCTAAAACAAACCGCTTGCCTATGGAGAAGCTGTCTGCCTTGAAGGAAGTTATTTTGTAATACTTCCTCTGTAGCAAGTGATGCTTCATCAGATCCGATCTTGCTGGGTCACTTAATTAATCTTCCCACTAGGCCACGCTGCCTGCGGCCTGAGGTCCCCTTACCTTTGTGTATGCCTACCAAGTGTGGTGAAGGCAGATATCAGGCGATGGTAGCAATTCCTGAATGTATGCAATAGTAGTTCGCCATGGCAGGATACCTTGAACCCGCACAAGGATTTTCAGGTTTATGCTGCCCTTTGGTTTTATTTCAAGGGCCGCTGGTGTGCAAAGCTATGGCCTCAAGCCCGGTGTGGTGAGGCAATCATGTGACATAACTTTTCTTGAGTTTTTCCCCATTGTAGTAGCAGTTCACATGTGGCCCAAGGAGTTCTGTGGCCATCGGATCTGCTTTTGGTCTGATAACCAGGTAGTGGTGAGCGTTTTGGCAAAACAGTCCTCATGCTCCAGCAGATTCTCCGCCCCTCCGCTCACGCTTTCGAGCTGCGCCGCTTAAGGTTTAATATTGTGCTTTCTACTCTCCAAATTACGGGATCCTCTAATGGTGTTGCTGGCACTCTATCCCATTTTCAGATGAAGCGCTTTAGATCCTGGGCTCCAGACTCAGCTGTTGCCAGACTTTTCCAGACCACCTGTGGCATTGTGACAACAATTAGCATTTATAGAGAGCAGCAGCTTCCATTTCCTCTTCTGCTTTTAGCTCTTATGGGATGGCCTGGATGGATTTCTTAGCCTTAAGCTGGCAGTCCTTGGCCATTCAGATGAATTGGCCCCCATCCTCTGAGCATATCCTGCAGTATTTGGTCCACCTGCTGCAGATTGGGCGTGCTGTTATAACTATCAGAATTCAGTCCGCTGCAATGTCTGTTACACTGAAGCTTTAATTTTCAGAGACCCTTGTATAAAGTTTGTAGTGCGTAGGGCCTTGGAAGGTTGGAATAGGCTCCAACCTCATAGGACAGCGGGCAGGAAGTTGGTCAATTTTACCTATGCAGTATCTGCAACAAGTTAAAACTTGTCTGCTGGTTAAAGATCAAGGCGAGATTCCTTTCAGTAGTCCATTGCATTTTCGCACTGAGGGTTGGAAAAATGGTTGTTGGTGCCAGCACGGGGATGAGAGTCTGGAGGCTTATTGCTTCAGGACTTTTCCTTATCTTTGGAGCTTGTCTTTAGAGTCGGGAACTCAAAAA